>NW_024037369.1:0-45999 GCF_015832195.1 Motacilla alba alba
AAATCCAGCAGGCAGACTGCCTCTAAGGGCTGAGGGGCTTCTTGGTACTGACAAAGGCTTCTGCCCGGGAAAACAAAACCCACGACCCCACGTTCCTGGTCTCAGTTTGCAGAGCTCCATGGGCACTCTCAAAGCAGCCCGAGTTGGCACAGGTGGCAGCTTGTCCCTGGGCGGCATCTTGATATTCGTGGAAATCCAGCCGGCAGCCTGCCCCTATGGAACAAGGGCCCACCTGGTACTCACAAAGGCTTCTGACCGGGAAAACAAAACTCACCACCCCACGTTCCTGGTCTCAGTTTGCAGAGCGCCATGGGCACTCTCAAAGCAGCCCGAGTTGGCACAGGTGGCAGCTCCTCCTTGGGCAGCATCTTGATATTCATTGAAATTCAGCAGGCTGACGGCCCTGAAAGACCATGGGCCTACCTAGTACTGACAAAGGCTTCTGCCCGGGAAAAAAAAAACTCAGCACCCCACCGTCCTGGCCACAGTTTGCAGAGCTCCGTGGGCACTCTCAAAGTAGCGTGAGTTGGCACAGGTGGCAGCTTGTCCCTGGGCAGAATCTTGATATTCGTGGAAATCTTGCTGCCAGCCTGCCCCTAAGTGTGGAGGGCCTACCTGCTACTGAGAGAGGCTTCTGTCCGGGAAAACAAAACCCACAGTCCTACGTTCCTGGTCTCACTTTGCAGAGCTCCGTGGGCACCCTCAAAGCACTGCGAGTTGACACAAGTTGCAGCTTGTCCCTGGGCAGCATCTTGATATTCGTGGAAATCCTGCAGGCAGCCGGCCCCCAAGGGCCAAGGGCCTACCTGGTACTGACAAAGGCTTCTGCTCTGGAAAACAAAACCCAGCACCCCACGTTTCTGGTCTCAGTTTGCAGAGCACCATGGGCACTCTCAAAGCAGCGCGAGTTGGCACACGTGGCAGCTTGTCCTTTGGCAGCATCTTGATATTCATGGAAATCCAGCAGGCTGCCTGCCCTTAAGGACCAAGGGCCTACCTGGCACTGCAAATGCTTCTGCCCAGAGAAACAAAACTCAGCACCTCACGTTAATGGTCCCCGTTTGCAGAGCTCCATGGGAACTCTCAAAGCAGCCCGAGTTGGCACAGGTGGCAGCTTGTCCCTGGGCAGCATCTTGATATTCGTGGAAATCTTGCTGCCAGCCTGCCCCTAAGGAACAAGGGCCTACCTGGTACTGAGAGAGGCTTCTGCCCGGGAAAACAAAACCCACAACCCTACGTTCCTGGTCTCAGTTTGCAGAGCTCCGTGGGCACCGTCAAAGCAGCGCGAGTTGGCACAAGTGGAAGCTTGTCACTGGGCGGCATCTTGATATTCGTGGAAATCCAGGAGGCAGCCGCCCTGAATTACGAGAGCCTACCTGGTACTGCAAATGCTTCTGCCCGGGGAAACAAAACTCACCAAGGCAAGTTCCTGGTCTCACTTTGCAGAGCTCCATGGGCACTCTCAAAGCAGCGCGAGTTGGCACAGGTGGCAGCTTGTCCCTGGGTGGCATCTTGATATGCGTGGAAATCCAGCAGGCAGACTGCCTCTAAGGGCTGAGGGCCTACTTAGTACTGACAAAGGCTTCTGCCCTGGAAAACAAAACCCATAACCCCACATACTTTATCTCAGTTTGAAGAGCTCCGTGGGCACTCTCAAAGCAGCCCGAGTTGGCACAGGTGGCAGCTTGTCCCTGGGCGGCATCTTGATATTCGTGGAAATCCTGCAGGCAGCTGGCCCCCAAGGGCCAACGGCCTACCTGGTACTGACAAAGGCTTCTGCCCGGGAAAACAAAACTCAGAACACCACTTTCCTGGTCTCAGTTTTTAGAGCTGCATGGGCACTCTCAAAGAAGCCCGAGTTGGCACAGGTGGCAGCTTGTCCCTGGGCAGCATCTTGATATTCGTGGAAATCCTGGTGCCAGTCTCCCCCAAAGGGCCGAGGGCCTACCTGATCCTGTAAATGTTTCTGCCCGGGAAAACAAAACCCACAAACCCACGTTCCTGGTCTCAGCTTGAAGAACTCCGTGGGCACTCTCAAAGCAGCCCGAGTTGGCACAGGTGGCAGAATATCCCTGGGCAGCATCTTGATATTCAGGGAAACCTTGCTGTCAGGCTGTCCCTAAGGAACAAGGGCCTACTTGGTACTGACAAAGGCTTCTGCCCTGGAAAACAAAACCCAGCACCCCACGTTTCTGGTCTCAGTTTGCAGAGCACCATGGGCACTCTCAAAGCAGCGCGAGTTGGCACAGGTGGCAGCTTGTCCCTGGGCAGCATCTTGATATTCGTGGAAATCCAGCAGGCTGCCTGCCCTTAAGGACCGAGGGCCTACCTGGCACTGCAAATGCTTCTGCCCGGAGAAACAAAACTCAGCAACCCAGGTTCATGGTCTCAGTTTGCAGAGCTCCATGGGCACTCTCAAAGCAGCGCGAGTTGGCGCAGGTGGCAGCTTGTCCCTGGGCAGCATCTTGATATTCGTGGAAATCTTCCTGCCAGCCTGCCCCTAAGGAACAAGGGCCTACCTGGTACTGAGAGAGGCTTCTGCCCGGGAAAACAAAACCCACAACCCTACCTTCCTGGTCTCAGTTTGCAGAGCTCCGTGGGCACCCTCAAAGCAGCGCGAGTTGGCACAAGTGGAAGCTGGGCCCTGGGCAGCATCTTGATATTCGTGGAAATTCAGCCGCCAGCCTGCCCCTGAGGAACAAGGGCCTATCTGGTACTGACAAAGGCTTCTGCCCTGGAAAACAAAACCCACCACCCCACGTTCCACATCTCAGTTTGCAGAGCTCCATGGGCACTCTCAAAGCAGCCCGAGTTGTCACAGGTGGCAATTTGTCCATGGGAGGCATCTTGATATTCGTGGAAATCTTGCAGGCAGCCAGCCCCCAAGGGCCAAGCGCCTACCTGGTACTGACAATGGCTTCTGCCCTGGAAAACAAAACCCAGCACCCCACGTTTCTGGTCTCAGTTTGCAGAGCACCATGGGCACTCTCAAAGCAGCGCGAGTTGGCACACGTGGCAGCTTGTCCTTTGGCAGCATCTTGATATTCATGGAAATCCAGCAGGCTGCCTGCCCTTAAGGACCAAGGGCCTACCTGGCACTGCAAATGCTTCTGCCCAGAGAAACAAAACTCAGCACCTCACGTTAATTGTCCCAGTTTGCAGAGCTCCATGGGAACTCTCAAAGCAGCCCGAGTTGGCACAGGTGGCAGCTTGTCCCTGGGCAGCATCTTGATATTCGTGGAAATCTTCCTGCCAGCCTGCCCCTAAGGAACAAGGGCCTACCTGGTACTGAGAGAGGCTTCTGCCCGTGAAAACAAAACCCACAACCCTACGTTCCTGGTCTCAGTTTGCAGAGCTCCGTGGGCAGCCTCAAAGCAGCGCGAGTTGGCACAAGTGGCAGCTTGTCCCTGGGCAGCATCTTGATTTTCGTGGAAATCCAGGAGGCAGCCGGCCCTGAAGTTCCGAGAGCCTGCCTGGTACTTCAAATGCTTCTGCCCGGGGAAACAAAACTCACCAAGGCAAGTTCCTGGTCTCGCTTTGCAGAGCTCCATGGGCACTCTCAAAGCAGCCCGAGTTGGCACAGGTGGCAGCTTGTCCCTGGGTGGCATCTTGATATGCGTGGAAATCCAGCAGGCAGACTGCATCTAAGGGCTGAGGGCCTACTTGGTACTGACAAAGGCTTCTGCCCGGGAAAACAAAACCCATAACCCCACATACTTTCTCTCAGTTTGAAGAGCTCTGTGGGCACTCTCAAAGCAGCCCGAGTTGGCACAAGTGGCAGCTTGTCCCTGGGCAGCATCTTGATATTCGTGGAAATCCTGCAGGCAGCTGGCCCCCAAGGGCCAAGGCCTGACCTGGTACTGACAAAGGCTTCCGCCCGGGAAAACAAAACCCATAACCCCACGTTTCTGGTCTCAGTTTGCAGAGCACCATGCGCACTCTCAAAGCAGCCCGAGTTAGCACAGGTGGCAGCTTGTCCCTGGGCAGCATCTTGATATTCGTGGAATTCCAGCAGGCTGCCTGCCCTTAAGGACCGAGGGCCTACCTGGGACTGACAAAGGCTTCTGCCCGGAGAAACAAAACTCAGCACCCCAGGTTCATGGTCTCAGTTTGCAGAGCTCCATGGGCACTCTCAAAGCAGCGCGAGTTGGCACAGGTGGCAGCTTGTCCCTGGGCAGCATCTTGATATTCGTGGAAATCTTGCTGCCAGCCTGCCCCTAAGGAACAAGGGCCTACCTGGCACTGACAAAGGCTTCTGCCCGGGAAAGCAAAACCCACAACCCTACGTTCCTGGTCTCAGTTTGCAGAGCTCCATGGGCACCCCCAAAGCAGCGCGAGTTGGCACAAGTGGCAGCTTGTCCCTGGGCAGCATCTTGATATTCGTGGAAATCCAGCCGGCAGCCTGCCCCTGAGGAACAAGGGCCCTCCTGGTACTGACAAAGGCTTCTGCCCGGGAAAACAAAACCCATAACCCCACGTTCCACATCTCAGTTTGCAGAGCTCCATGGGCACCCTCAAAGCAGCCCGAGTTGGCACAGGTGGCAGCTCGTCCCTGGGCGGCATCTTGATATTCGTGGAAATCCTGCAGGCAGCCGGCCCCCAAGGGCCAAGGGCCGACCTGGTACTGACAAAGGCTTCTGCCAGGGGAAACAAAACCCAGCACCCCACGTTTCTGGTCACAGTTTGCAGAGCTCCGTGGGCACCCTAAAAGCAGCCCGAGTTGGCACAGGTGGCAGCTTGTCCCTGGGCAGCATCTTGATATTCGTGGAAATCCAGCAGGCAGTCGGCCCTGAAATTCCGAGGGCCTACCTGGTACTGACAAATGCTTCTGCCCGGATAAACAAAACTCGCCAACGCACGTTCCTGGTCTCACTTTGCAGAGCTCCAAGGGCACTCTCAAAGCAGCGCGAGTTGGCACAGGTGGCAGCTTGTCCTTTGGCAGCATCTTGATATTCATGGAAATCCAGCAGGCTGCCTGCCCTTAAAGACCAAGGGCCTACCTGGCACTGCAAATGCTTCTGCCCGGAGAAACAAAACTCAGCACCCCAGGTTCATGCTCTCAGTTTGCAGAGCTCCATGGGCACTCTCAAAGCAGCCCGAGTTGGCACAGGTGGCAGCTTGTCCCTGGGCAGCATCTTGATATTCGTGGAAATCTTCCTGCCAGCCTGCCCCTAAGGAACAAGGGCCTACCTGGCACTGAGAGAGGCTTCTGCCCGGGAAAACAAAACCCACAATCCTACGTTCCTGGTCTCAGTTTGCAGAGCTCCGTGGGCACCCTCAAAGCAGCGCGAGTTGGCACAAGTGGAAGCTTGTCCCTGGGCAGCATCTTGATATTCGTGGAAATTGAGCCGCCAGCCTGCCCCTGATGAACAAGGGCCCTCCTGCTAATGACAAAGGCTTCTGCCCAGGGAAACAAAACCCACCACCCCACGTACCACATCTCAGTTTGCAGAGCTCCATGGGCACTCTCAAACCAGCCCGAGTTGGCACAGGTGGCAGCTTGTCCCTGGGCGGCATCTTGATATTCGTGGAAATCCAGAATGCAGCCGGCCCTGAATTACGAGAGCCTACCTGGTACTGCAAATGCTTCTGCCCGGGGAAACAAAACTCACTAAGGCAAGTTCCTGGTCTCACTTTGCAGAGCTCCGTGGGCACCCTCAAAGCAGCGCGAGTTGGCACAAGTGGAAGCTTGTCCCTGGGTGGCATCTTGATATTCGTGGAAATCCAGGAGGCAGCCGGCCCTGAATTACGAGAGCCTACCTGGTACTGCAAATGCTTCTGCCCGGGGAAACAAAACTCACCAAGGCAAGTTCCTGGTCTCAGTTTGCAGAGCTCCATGGGCACTCTCAAAGCAGCCCGAGTTGGCACAGGTGGCAGCTTGTCCCTGGGTGGCATCTTGATATGCGTGGAAATCCAGCAGGCAGACTGCCTCTAAGGGCTGAGGGCCTACTTGGTACTGACAAAGGCTTCTGCCCTGGAAAACAAAACCCATAACCCCACATACTTTCTCTCAGTTTGAAGAGCTCTGTGGGCACTCTCAAAGCAGCCCGAGTTGGCACAGGTGGCAGCTTGTCCCTGGGCGGCATCTTGATATTCGTGGAAATCCTGCAGGCAGCTGGCCCCAAAGGGCCAACGGCCTACCTGGTACTGACAAAGGCTTCTGCCCGGGAAAACAAAACTCAGGACACCACGTTTCTGGTCTCAGTTTGCAGAGCACCATGGGCACTCTCAAAGCAGCGCGAGTTGGCACAGGTGGCAGCTTGTCCCTGGGCAGCATCTTGATATTCGTGGAAATCCAGCAGGCTGCCTGCCCTTAAGGACCGAGGGCCTACCTGGCACTTCAAATGCTTCTGCCCGGAGAAACAAAACTCAGCACCCCAGGTTCATGGTCTCAGTTTGCAGAGCACCATGGGCACTCTCAAAGCAGCGCGAGTTGGCACAGGTGGCAGCTTGTCCCTGGGCAGCATCTTGATATTCGTGGAAATCTTGCTGCCAGCCTGCCCCTAAGGAACAAGGGCCTACCTGGTACTGACAAAGGCTTCTGCCCGGGAAAACAAAACCCACAACCCTACGTTCCTGGTCTCAGTTTGCAGAGCTCCGTGGGCACCCTCAAAGCAGCGCGAGTTGGCACAAGTGGAAGCTGGGCCCTGGGCAGCATCTTGATATTCGTGGAAATTCAGCCGCCAGCCTGCCCCTGAGGAACAAGGGCCTATCTGGTACTGACAAAGGCTTCTGCCCTGGAAAACAAAACCCACCACCCCACGTTCCACATCTCAGTTTGCAGAGCTCCATGGGCACTCTCAAAGCAGCCCGAGTTGTCACAGGTGGCAATTTGTCCATGGGAGGCATCTTGATATTCGTGGAAATCCTGCAGGCAGCCAGCCCCCAAGGGCCAAGCGCCTACCTGGTACTGACAATGGCTTCTGCCCTGGAAAACAAAACCCAGCACCCCACGTTTCTGGTCTCAGTTTGCAGAGCACCATGGGCACTCTCAAAGCAGCGCGAGTTGGCACACGTGGCAGCTTGTCCTTTGGCAGCATCTTGATATTCATGGAAATCCAGCAGGCTGCCTGCCCTTAAGGACCAAGGGCCTACCTGGCACTGCAAATGCTTCTGCCCAGAGAAACAAAACTCAGCACCTCACGTTAATTGTCCCAGTTTGCAGAGCTCCATGGGAACTCTCAAAGCAGCCCGAGTTGGCACAGGTGGCAGCTTGTCCCTGGGCAGCATCTTGATATTCGTGGAAATCTTCCTGCCAGCCTGCCCCTAAGGAACAAGGGCCTACCTGGTACTGAGAGAGGCTTCTGCCCGTGAAAACAAAACCCACAACCCTACGTTCCTGGTCTCAGTTTGCAGAGCTCCGTGGGCAGCCTCAAAGCAGCGCGAGTTGGCACAAGTGGCAGCTTGTCCCTGGGCAGCATCTTGATTTTCGTGGAAATCCAGGAGGCAGCCGGCCCTGAAGTTCCGAGAGCCTGCCTGGTACTTCAAATGCTTCTGCCCGGGGAAACAAAACTCACCAAGGCAAGTTCCTGGTCTCGCTTTGCAGAGCTCCATGGGCACTCTCAAAGCAGCCCGAGTTGGCACAGGTGGCAGCTTGTCCCTGGGTGGCATCTTGATATGCGTGGAAATCCAGCAGGCAGACTGCATCTAAGGGCTGAGGGCCTACTTGGTACTGACAAAGGCTTCTGCCCGGGAAAACAAAACCCATAACCCCACATACTTTCTCTCAGTTTGAAGAGCTCTGTGGGCACTCTCAAAGCAGCCCGAGTTGGCACAAGTGGCAGCTTGTCCCTGGGCAGCATCTTGATATTCGTGGAAATCCTGCAGGCAGCTGGCCCCCAAGGGCCAAGGCCTGACCTGGTACTGACAAAGGCTTCCGCCCGGGAAAACAAAACCCATAACCCCACGTTTCTGGTCTCAGTTTGCAGAGCACCATGCGCACTCTCAAAGCAGCCCGAGTTAGCACAGGTGGCAGCTTGTCCCTGGGCAGCATCTTGATATTCGTGGAATTCCAGCAGGCTGCCTGCCCTTAAGGACCGAGGGCCTACCTGGGACTGACAAAGGCTTCTGCCCGGAGAAACAAAACTCAGCACCCCAGGTTCATGGTCTCAGTTTGCAGAGCTCCATGGGCACTCTCAAAGCAGCGCGAGTTGGCACAGGTGGCAGCTTGTCCCTGGGCAGCATCTTGATATTCGTGGAAATCTTGCTGCCAGCCTGCCCCTAAGGAACAAGGGCCTACCTGGCACTGACAAAGGCTTCTGCCCGGAGAAACAAAACTCAGCAACACAGGTTCATGGTCTCAGTTTGCAGAGCTCCGTGGGCACTCTCAAAGCAGCCCGAGTTGGCACAGGTGGCAGCTCCTCCGTGGGCAGCATCTTGATATTCGTGGAAATCTTGCTGCCAGCCTGCCCCTTAGGAACAAGGGCCTACCTGGTACTGACAATGGCTTCTGCCCTGGAAAACAAAACCCACAACCCTACCTTCCTGGTCTCAGTTTGCAGAGCTCCGTGGGCACCCTCAAAGCAGCGCGAGTTGGCACAAGTGGAAGCTGGGCCCTGGGCAGCATCTTGATATTCGTGGAAATCCAGGAGGCAGCCGGCCCTGAATTACGAGAGCCTACCTGGTACTGACAAAGGCTTCTGCCCGGGGAAACAAAACTCACCAAGGCAAGTTCCTGGTCTAACTTCGCAGAGCTCCATGGGCACTCTCAAAGCAGCGCGAGTTGGCACAGGTGGCAGCTTGTCCCTGGGCGGCATCTTGATATTCGGGGAAATCCAGCAGGCAGACTGCCTCTAAGGGCTGAGGGGCTTCTTGGTACTGACAAAGGCTTCTGCCCGGGAAAACAAAACCCACGACCCCACGTTCCTGGTCTCAGTTTGCAGAGCTCCATGGGCACTCTCAAAGCAGCCCGAGTTGGCACAGGTGGCAGCTTGTCCCTGGGCGGCATCTTGATATTCGTGGAAATCCAGCCGGCAGCCTGCCCCTATGGAACAAGGGCCCACCTGGTACTCACAAAGGCTTCTGACCGGGAAAACAAAACTCACCACCCCACGTTCCTGGTCTCAGTTTGCAGAGCGCCATGGGCACTCTCAAAGCAGCCCGAGTTGGCACAGGTGGCAGCTCCTCCTTGGGCAGCATCTTGATATTCATTGAAATTCAGCAGGCTGACGGCCCTGAAAGACCATGGGCCTACCTAGTACTGACAAAGGCTTCTGCCCGGGAAAAAAAAACTCAGCACCCCACCGTCCTGGCCACAGTTTGCAGAGCTCCGTGGGCACTCTCAAAGTAGCGTGAGTTGGCACAGGTGGCAGCTTGTCCCTGGGCAGAATCTTGATATTCGTGGAAATCTTGCTGCCAGCCTGCCCCTAAGTGTGGAGGGCCTACCTGCTACTGAGAGAGGCTTCTGTCCGGGAAAACAAAACCCACAGTCCTACGTTCCTGGTCTCACTTTGCAGAGCTCCGTGGGCACCCTCAAAGCACTGCGAGTTGACACAAGTTGCAGCTTGTCCCTGGGCAGCATCTTGATATTCGTGGAAATCCTGCAGGCAGCCGGCCCCCAAGGGCCAAGGGCCTACCTGGTACTGACAAAGGCTTCTGCTCTGGAAAACAAAACCCAGCACCCCACGTTTCTGGTCTCAGTTTGCAGAGCACCATGGGCACTCTCAAAGCAGCGCGAGTTGGCACAGGTGGCAACTTGTCCTTTGGCAGCATGTTGATATTCTTGGAAATCCAGCAGGCTGCCTGCCGTCAAAGACCAAGGGCCTACCTGGCACTGCAAATGTTTCTGCCCAGAGAAACAAAACTCAGCACCTCACGTTAATGGTCCCCGTTTGCAGAGCTCCATGGGAACTCTCAAAGCAGCCCGAGTTGGCACAGGTGGCAGCTTGTCCCTGGGCAGCATCTTGATATTCGTGGAAATCTTGCTGCCAGCCTGCCCCTAAGGAACAAGGGCCTACCTGGTACTGAGAGAGGCTTCTGCCCGGGAAAACAAAACCCACAACCCTACGTTCCTGGTCTCAGTTTGCAGAGCTCCGTGGGCACCGTCAAAGCAGCGCGAGTTGGCACAAGTGGAAGCTTGTCACTGGGCGGCATCTTGATATTCGTGGAAATCCAGGAGGCAGCCGCCCTGAATTACGAGAGCCTACCTGGTACTGCAAATGCTTCTGCCCGGGGAAACAAAACTCACCAAGGCAAGTTCCTGGTCTCACTTTGCAGAGCTCCATGGGCACTCTCAAAGCAGCGCGAGTTGGCACAGGTGGCAGCTTGTCCCTGGGTGGCATCTTGATATGCGTGGAAATCCAGCAGGCAGACTGCCTCTAAGGGCTGAGGGCCTACTTGGTACTGACAAAGGCTTCTGCCCTGGAAAACAAAACCCATAACCCCACATACTTTATCTCAGTTTGAAGAGCTCCGTGGGCACTCTCAAAGCAGCCCGAGTTGGCACAGGTGGCAGCTTGTCCCTGGGCGGCATCTTGATATTCGTGGAAATCCTGCAGGCAGCTGGCCCCCAAGGGCCAACGGCCTACCTGGTACTGACAAAGGCTTCTGCCCGGGAAAACAAAACTCAGAACACCACTTTCCTGGTCTCAGTTTTTAGAGCTGCATGGGCACTCTCAAAGAAGCCCGAGTTGGCACAGGTGGCAGCTTGTCCCTGGGCAGCATCTTGATATTCGTGGAAATCCTGGTGCCAGTCTCCCCCAAAGGGCCGAGGGCCTACCTGATCCTGTAAATGTTTCTGCCCGGGAAAACAAAACCCACAAACCCACGTTCCTGGTCTCAGCTTGAAGAACTCCGTGGGCACTCTCAAAGCAGCCCGAGTTGGCACAGGTGGCAGAATATCCCTGGGCAGCATCTTGATATTCAGGGAAACCTTGCTGTCAGGCTGTCCCTAAGGAACAAGGGCCTACTTGGTACTGACAAAGGCTTCTGCCCTGGAAAACAAAACCCAGCACCCCACGTTTCTGGTCTCAGTTTGCAGAGCACCATGGGCACTCTCAAAGCAGCGCGAGTTGGCACAGGTGGCAGCTTGTCCCTGGGCAGCATCTTGATATTCGTGGAAATCCAGCAGGCTGCCTGCCCTTAAGGACCGAGGGCCTACCTGGCACTGCAAATGCTTCTGCCCGGAGAAACAAAACTCAGCAACCCAGGTTCATGGTCTCAGTTTGCAGAGCTCCATGGGCACTCTCAAAGCAGCGCGAGTTGGCGCAGGTGGCAGCTTGTCCCTGGGCAGCATCTTGATATTCGTGGAAATCTTCCTGCCAGCCTGCCCCTAAGGAACAAGGGCCTACCTGGTACTGAGAGAGGCTTCTGCCCGGGAAAACAAAACCCACAACCCTACCTTCCTGGTCTCAGTTTGCAGAGCTCCGTGGGCACCCTCAAAGCAGCGCGAGTTGGCACAAGTGGAAGCTGGGCCCTGGGCAGCATCTTGATATTCGTGGAAATTCAGCCGCCAGCCTGCCCCTGAGGAACAAGGGCCTATCTGGTACTGACAAAGGCTTCTGCCCTGGAAAACAAAACCCACCACCCCACGTTCCACATCTCAGTTTGCAGAGCTCCATGGGCACTCTCAAAGCAGCCCGAGTTGTCACAGGTGGCAATTTGTCCATGGGAGGCATCTTGATATTCGTGGAAATCCTGCAGGCAGCCAGCCCCCAAGGGCCAAGCGCCTACCTGGTACTGACAATGGCTTCTGCCCTGGAAAACAAAACCCAGCACCCCACGTTTCTGGTCTCAGTTTGCAGAGCACCATGGGCACTCTCAAAGCAGCGCGAGTTGGCACACGTGGCAGCTTGTCCTTTGGCAGCATCTTGATATTCATGGAAATCCAGCAGGCTGCCTGCCCTTAAGGACCAAGGGCCTACCTGGCACTGCAAATGCTTCTGCCCAGAGAAACAAAACTCAGCACCTCACGTTAATTGTCCCAGTTTGCAGAGCTCCATGGGAACTCTCAAAGCAGCCCGAGTTGGCACAGGTGGCAGCTTGTCCCTGGGCAGCATCTTGATATTCGTGGAAATCTTCCTGCCAGCCTGCCCCTAAGGAACAAGGGCCTACCTGGTACTGAGAGAGGCTTCTGCCCGTGAAAACAAAACCCACAACCCTACGTTCCTGGTCTCAGTTTGCAGAGCTCCGTGGGCAGCCTCAAAGCAGCGCGAGTTGGCACAAGTGGCAGCTTGTCCCTGGGCAGCATCTTGATTTTCGTGGAAATCCAGGAGGCAGCCGGCCCTGAAGTTCCGAGAGCCTGCCTGGTACTTCAAATGCTTCTGCCCGGGGAAACAAAACTCACCAAGGCAAGTTCCTGGTCTCGCTTTGCAGAGCTCCATGGGCACTCTCAAAGCAGCCCGAGTTGGCACAGGTGGCAGCTTGTCCCTGGGTGGCATCTTGATATGCGTGGAAATCCAGCAGGCAGACTGCATCTAAGGGCTGAGGGCCTACTTGGTACTGACAAAGGCTTCTGCCCGGGAAAACAAAACCCATAACCCCACATACTTTCTCTCAGTTTGAAGAGCTCTGTGGGCACTCTCAAAGCAGCCCGAGTTGGCACAAGTGGCAGCTTGTCCCTGGGCAGCATCTTGATATTCGTGGAAATCCTGCAGGCAGCTGGCCCCCAAGGGCCAAGGCCTGACCTGGTACTGACAAAGGCTTCCGCCCGGGAAAACAAAACCCATAACCCCACGTTTCTGGTCTCAGTTTGCAGAGCACCATGCGCACTCTCAAAGCAGCCCGAGTTAGCACAGGTGGCAGCTTGTCCCTGGGCAGCATCTTGATATTCGTGGAATTCCAGCAGGCTGCCTGCCCTTAAGGACCGAGGGCCTACCTGGGACTGACAAAGGCTTCTGCCCGGAGAAACAAAACTCAGCACCCCAGGTTCATGGTCTCAGTTTGCAGAGCTCCATGGGCACTCTCAAAGCAGCGCGAGTTGGCACAGGTGGCAGCTTGTCCCTGGGCAGCATCTTGATATTCGTGGAAATCTTGCTGCCAGCCTGCCCCTAAGGAACAAGGGCCTACCTGGCACTGACAAAGGCTTCTGCCCGGAGAAACAAAACTCAGCAACACAGGTTCATGGTCTCAGTTTGCAGAGCTCCGTGGGCACTCTCAAAGCAGCCCGAGTTGGCACAGGTGGCAGCTCCTCCGTGGGCAGCATCTTGATATTCGTGGAAATCTTGCTGCCAGCCTGCCCCTTAGGAACAAGGGCCTACCTGGTACTGAGAGAGGCTTCTGCCCGGGAAAACAAAACCCACAACCCTACCTTCCTGGTCTCAGTTTGCAGAGCTCCGTGGGCACCCTCAAAGCAGCGCGAGTTGGCACAAGTGGAAGCTGGGCCCTGGGCAGCATCTTGATATTCGTGGAAATCCAGGAGGCAGCCGGCCCTGAATTACGAGAGCCTACCTGGTACTGACAAAGGCTTCTGCCCGGGGAAACAAAACTCACCAAGGCAAGTTCCTGGTCTAACTTCGCAGAGCTCCATGGGCACTCTCAAAGCAGCGCGAGTTGGCACAGGTGGCAGCTTGTCCCTGGGCGGCATCTTGATATTCGGGGAAATCCAGCAGGCAGACTGCCTCTAAGGGCTGAGGGGCTTCTTGGTACTGACAAAGGCTTCTGCCCGGGAAAACAAAACCCACGACCCCACGTTCCTGGTCTCAGTTTGCAGAGCTCCATGGGCACTCTCAAAGCAGCCCGAGTTGGCACAGGTGGCAGCTTGTCCCTGGGCGGCATCTTGATATTCGTGGAAATCCAGCCGGCAGCCTGCCCCTATGGAACAAGGGCCCACCTGGTACTCACAAAGGCTTCTGACCGGGAAAACAAAACTCACCACCCCACGTTCCTGGTCTCAGTTTGCAGAGCGCCATGGGCACTCTCAAAGCAGCCCGAGTTGGCACAGGTGGCAGCTCCTCCTTGGGCAGCATCTTGATATTCATTGAAATTCAGCAGGCTGACGGCCCTGAAAGACCATGGGCCTACCTAGTACTGACAAAGGCTTCTGCCCGGGAAAAAAAAACTCAGCACCCCACCGTCCTGGCCACAGTTTGCAGAGCTCCGTGGGCACTCTCAAAGTAGCGTGAGTTGGCACAGGTGGCAGCTTGTCCCTGGGCAGAATCTTGATATTCGTGGAAATCTTGCTGCCAGCCTGCCCCTAAGTGTGGAGGGCCTACCTGCTACTGAGAGAGGCTTCTGTCCGGGAAAACAAAACCCACAGTCCTACGTTCCTGGTCTCACTTTGCAGAGCTCCGTGGGCACCCTCAAAGCACTGCGAGTTGACACAAGTTGCAGCTTGTCCCTGGGCAGCATCTTGATATTCGTGGAAATCCTGCAGGCAGCCGGCCCCCAAGGGCCAAGGGCCTACCTGGTACTGACAAAGGCTTCTGCTCTGGAAAACAAAACCCAGCACCCCACGTTTCTGGTCTCAGTTTGCAGAGCACCATGGGCACTCTCAAAGCAGCGCGAGTTGGCACAGGTGGCAACTTGTCCTTTGGCAGCATGTTGATATTCTTGGAAATCCAGCAGGCTGCCTGCCGTCAAAGACCAAGGGCCTACCTGGCACTGCAAATGTTTCTGCCCAGAGAAACAAAACTCAGCACCTCACGTTAATGGTCCCCGTTTGCAGAGCTCCATGGGAACTCTCAAAGCAGCCCGAGTTGGCACAGGTGGCAGCTTGTCCCTGGGCAGCATCTTGATATTCGTGGAAATCTTGCTGCCAGCCTGCCCCTAAGGAACAAGGGCCTACCTGGTACTGAGAGAGGCTTCTGCCCGGGAAAACAAAACCCACAACCCTACGTTCCTGGTCTCAGTTTGCAGAGCTCCGTGGGCACCGTCAAAGCAGCGCGAGTTGGCACAAGTGGAAGCTTGTCACTGGGCGGCATCTTGATATTCGTGGAAATCCAGGAGGCAGCCGCCCTGAATTACGAGAGCCTACCTGGTACTGCAAATGCTTCTGCCCGGGGAAACAAAACTCACCAAGGCAAGTTCCTGGTCTCACTTTGCAGAGCTCCATGGGCACTCTCAAAGCAGCGCGAGTTGGCACAGGTGGCAGCTTGTCCCTGGGTGGCATCTTGATATGCGTGGAAATCCAGCAGGCAGACTGCCTCTAAGGGCTGAGGGCCTACTTGGTACTGACAAAGGCTTCTGCCCGGGAAAACAAAACCCATAACCCCACATACTTTATCTCAGTTTGAAGAGCTCCGTGGGCACTCTCAAAGCAGCCCGAGTTGGCACAGGTGGCAGCTTGTCCCTGGGCGGCATCTTGATATTCGTGGAAATCCTGCAGGCAGCTGGCCCCCAAGGGCCAACGGCCTACCTGGTACTGACAAAGGCTTCTGCCCGGGAAAACAAAACTCAGAACACCACTTTCCTGGTCTCAGTTTTTAGAGCTGCATGGGCACTCTCAAAGAAGCCCGAGTTGGCACAGGTGGCAGCTTGTCCCTGGGCAGCATCTTGATATTCGTGGAAATCCTGGTGCCAGTCTCCCCCAAAGGGCCGAGGGCCTACCTGATCCTGTAAATGTTTCTGCCCGGGAAAACAAAACCCACAAACCCACGTTCCTGGTCTCAGCTTGAAGAACTCCGTGGGCACTCTCAAAGCAGCCCGAGTTGGCACAGGTGGCAGAATATCCCTGGGCAGCATCTTGATATTCAGGGAAACCTTGCTGTCAGGCTGTCCCTAAGGAACAAGGGCCTACTTGGTACTGACAAAGGCTTCTGCCCTGGAAAACAAAACCCAGCACCCCACGTTTCTGGTCTCAGTTTGCAGAGCACCATGGGCACTCTCAAAGCAGCGCGAGTTGGCACAGGTGGCAGCTTGTCCCTGGGCAGCATCTTGATATTCGTGGAAATCCAGCAGGCTGCCTGCCCTTAAGGACCGAGGGCCTACCTGGCACTGCAAATGCTTCTGCCCGGAGAAACAAAACTCAGCAACCCAGGTTCATGGTCTCAGTTTGCAGAGCTCCATGGGCACTCTCAAAGCAGCGCGAGTTGGCGCAGGTGGCAGCTTGTCCCTGGGCAGCATCTTGATATTCGTGGAAATCTTCCTGCCAGCCTGCCCCTAAGGAACAAGGGCCTACCTGGTACTGAGAGAGGCTTCTGCCCGGGAAAACAAAACCCACAACCCTACCTTCCTGGTCTCAGTTTGCAGAGCTCCGTGGGCACCCTCAAAGCAGCGCGAGTTGGCACAAGTGGAAGCTGGGCCCTGGGCAGCATCTTGATATTCGTGGAAATTCAGCCGCCAGCCTGCCCCTGAGGAACAAGGGCCTATCTGGTACTGACAAAGGCTTCTGCCCTGGAAAACAAAACCCACCACCCCACGTTCCACATCTCAGTTTGCAGAGCTCCATGGGCACCCTCAAAGCAGCCCGAGTTGTCACAGGTGGCAATTTGTCCATGGGAGGCATCTTGATATTCGTGGAAATCCTGCAGGCAGCCAGCCCCCAAGGGCCAAGCGCCTACCTGGTACTGACAATGGCTTCTGCCCTGGAAAACAAAACCCAGCACCCCACGTTTCTGGTCTCAGTTTGCAGAGCACCATGGGCACTCTCAAAGCAGCGCGAGTTGGCACACGTGGCAGCTTGTCCTTTGGCAGCATCTTGATATTCATGGAAATCCAGCAGGCTGCCTGCCCTTAAGGACCAAGGGCCTACCTGGCACTGCAAATGCTTCTGCCCAGAGAAACAAAACTCAGCACCTCACGTTAATTGTCCCAGTTTGCAGAGCTCCATGGGAACTCTCAAAGCAGCCCGAGTTGGCACAGGTGGCAGCTTGTCCCTGGGCAGCATCTTGATATTCGTGGAAATCTTCCTGCCAGCCTGCCCCTAAGGAACAAGGGCCTACCTGGTACTGAGAGAGGCTTCTGCCCGTGAAAACAAAACCCACAACCCTACGTTCCTGGTCTCAGTTTGCAGAGCTCCGTGGGCAGCCTCAAAGCAGCCCGAGTTGGCACAGGTGGCAGCTTGTCCCTGGGTGGCATCTTGATATGCGTGGAAATCCAGCAGGCAGACTGCCTCTAAGGGCTGAGGGCCTACTTGGTACTGACAAAGGCTTCTGCCCTGGAAAACAAAACCCATAACCCCACATACTTTATCTCAGTTTGAAGAGCTCCGTGGGCACTCTCAAAGCAGCCCGAGTTGGCACAGGTGGCAGCTTGTCCCTGGGCGGCATCTTGATATTCGTGGAAATCCTGCAGGCAGCTGGCCCCCAAGGGCCAACGGCCTACCTGGTACTGACAAAGGCTTCTGCCCGGGAAAACAAAACTCAGAACACCACTTTCCTGGTCTCAGTTTTTAGAGCTGCATGGGCACTCTCAAAGAAGCCCGAGTTGGCACAGGTGGCAGCTTGTCCCTGGGCAGCATCTTGATATTCGTGGAAATCCTGGTGCCAGTCTCCCCCAAAGGGCCGAGGGCCTACCTGATCCTGTAAATGTTTCTGCCCGGGAAAACAAAACCCACAAACCCACGTTCCTGGTCTCAGCTTGAAGAACTCCGTGGGCACTCTCAAAGCAGCCCGAGTTGGCACAGGTGGCAGAATATCCCTGGGCAGCATCTTGATATTCAGGGAAACCTTGCTGTCAGGCTGTCCCTAAGGAACAAGGGCCTACTTGGTACTGACAAAGGCTTCTGCCCTGGAAAACAAAACCCAGCACCCCACGTTTCTGGTCTCAGTTTGCAGAGCACCATGGGCACTCTCAAAGCAGCGCGAGTTGGCACAGGTGGCAGCTTGTCCCTGGGCAGCATCTTGATATTCGTGGAAATCCAGCAGGCTGCCTGCCCTTAAGGACCGAGGGCCTACCTGGCACTGCAAATGCTTCTGCCCGGAGAAACAAAACTCAGCAACCCAGGTTCATGGTCTCAGTTTGCAGAGCTCCATGGGCACTCTCAAAGCAGCGCGAGTTGGCGCAGGTGGCAGCTTGTCCCTGGGCAGCATCTTGATATTCGTGGAAATCTTCCTGCCAGCCTGCCCCTAAGGAACAAGGGCCTACCTGGTACTGAGAGAGGCTTCTGCCCGGGAAAACAAAACCCACAACCCTACCTTCCTGGTCTCAGTTTGCAGAGCTCCGTGGGCACCCTCAAAGCAGCGCGAGTTGGCACAAGTGGAAGCTGGGCCCTGGGCAGCATCTTGATATTCGTGGAAATTCAGCCGCCAGCCTGCCCCTGAGGAACAAGGGCCTATCTGGTACTGACAAAGGCTTCTGCCCTGGAAAACAAAACCCACCACCCCACGTTCCACATCTCAGTTTGCAGAGCTCCATGGGCACCCTCAAAGCAGCCCGAGTTGTCACAGGTGGCAATTTGTCCATGGGAGGCATCTTGATATTCGTGGAAATCCTGCAGGCAGCCAGCCCCCAAGGGCCAAGCGCCTACCTGGTACTGACAATGGCTTCTGCCCTGGAAAACAAAACCCAGCACCCCACGTTTCTGGTCTCAGTTTGCAGAGCACCATGGGCACTCTCAAAGCAGCGCGAGTTGGCACACGTGGCAGCTTGTCCTTTGGCAGCATCTTGATATTCATGGAAATCCAGCAGGCTGCCTGCCCTTAAGGACCAAGGGCCTACCTGGCACTGCAAATGCTTCTGCCCAGAGAAACAAAACTCAGCACCTCACGTTAATTGTCCCAGTTTGCAGAGCTCCATGGGAACTCTCAAAGCAGCCCGAGTTGGCACAGGTGGCAGCTTGTCCCTGGGCAGCATCTTGATATTCGTGGAAATCTTCCTGCCAGCCTGCCCCTAAGGAACAAGGGCCTACCTGGTACTGAGAGAGGCTTCTGCCCGTGAAAACAAAACCCACAACCCTACGTTCCTGGTCTCAGTTTGCAGAGCTCCGTGGGCAGCCTCAAAGCAGCGCGAGTTGGCACAAGTGGCAGCTTGTCCCTGGGTGGCATCTTGATATGCGTGGAAATCCAGCAGGCAGACTGCATCTAAGGGCTGAGGGCCTACTTGGTACTGACAAAGGCTTCTGCCCGGGAAAACAAAACCCATAACCCCACATACTTTCTCTCAGTTTGAAGAGCTCTGTGGGCACTCTCAAAGCAGCCCGAGTTGGCACAAGTGGCAGCTTGTCCCTGGGCAGCATCTTGATATTCGTGGAAATCCTGCAGGCAGCTGGCCCCCAAGGGCCAAGGCCTGACCTGGTACTGACAAAGGCTTCTGCCCGGGAAAACAAAACCCATAACCCCACGTTTCTGGTCTCAGTTTGCAGAGCACCATGCGCACTCTTAAAGCAGCCCGAGTTAGCACAGGTGGCAGCTTGTCCCTGGGCAGCATCTTGATATTCGTGGAATTCCAGCAGGCTGCCTGCCCTTAAGGACCGAGGGCCTACCTGGGACTGACAAAGGCTTCTGCCCGGAGAAACAAAACTCAGCACCCCAGGTTCATGGTCTCAGTTTGCAGAGCTCCATGGGCACTCTCAAAGCAGCGCGAGTTGGCACAGGTGGCAGCTTGTCCCTGGGCAGCATCTTGATATTCGTGGAAATCTTGCTGCCAGCCTGCCCCTAAGGAACAAGGGCCTACCTGGCACTGACAAAGGCTTCTGCCCGGAGAAACAAAACTCAGCAACACAGGTTCATGGTCTCAGTTTGCAGAGCTCCGTGGGCACTCTCAAAGCAGCCCGAGTTGGCACAGGTGGCAGCTCCTCCGTGGGCAGCATCTTGATATTCGTGGAAATCTTGCTGCCAGCCTGCCCCTTAGGAACAAGGGCCTACCTGGTACTGAGAGAGGCTTCTGCCCGGGAAAACAAAACCCACAACCCTACCTTCCTGGTCTCAGTTTGCAGAGCTCCGTGGGCACCCTCAAAGCAGCGCGAGTTGGCACAAGTGGAAGCTGGGCCCTGGGCAGCATCTTGATATTCGTGGAAATCCAGGAGGCAGCCGGCCCTGAATTACGAGAGCCTACCTGGTACTGACAAAGGCTTCTGCCCGGGGAAACAAAACTCACCAAGGCAAGTTCCTGGTCTAACTTCGCAGAGCTCCATGGGCACTCTCAAAGCAGCGCGAGTTGGCACAGGTGGCAGCTTGTCCCTGGGCGGCATCTTGACATTCGGGGAAATCCAGCAGGCAGACTGCCTCTAAGGGCTGAGGGGCTTCTTGGTACTGACAAAGGCTTCTGCCCGGGAAAACAAAACCCACGACCCCACGTTCCTGGTCTCAGTTTGCAGAGCTCCATGGGCACTCTCAAAGCAGCCCGAGTTGGCACAGGTGGCAGCTTGTCCCTGGGCGGCATCTTGATATTCGTGGAAATCCAGCCGGCAGCCTGCCCCTATGGAACAAGGGCCCACCTGGTACTCACAAAGGCTTCTGACCGGGAAAACAAAACTCACCACCCCACGTTCCTGGTCTCAGTTTGCAGAGCGCCATGGGCACTCTCAAAGCAGCCCGAGTTGGCACAGGTGGCAGCTTGTCCTTTGGCAGCATCTTGATATTCATTGAAATTCAGCAGGCTGACGGCCCTGAAAGACCATGGGCCTACCTAGTACTGACAAAGGCTTCTGCCCGGGAAAAAAAAACTCAGCACCCCACGTTTCTGGTCTCAGTTTGCAGAGCACCATGGGCACTCTCAAAGCAGCGCGAGTTGGCACAGGTGGCAACTTGTCCTTTGGCAGCATGTTGATATTCTTGGAAATCCAGCAGGCTGCCTGCCGTCAAAGACCAAGGGCCTACCTGGCACTGCAAATGTTTCTGCCCAGAGAAACAAAACTCAGCACCTCACGTTAATGGTCCCCGTTTGCAGAGCTCCATGGGAACTCTCAAAGCAGCCCGAGTTGGCACAGGTGGCAGCTTGTCCCTGGGCAGCATCTTGATATTCGTGGAAATCTTGCTGCCAGCCTGCCCCTAAGGAACAAGGGCCTACCTGGTACTGAGAGAGGCTTCTGCCCGGGAAAACAAAACCCACAACCCTACGTTCCTGGTCTCAGTTTGCAGAGCTCCGTGGGCACCGTCAAAGCAGCGCGAGTTGGCACAAGTGGAAGCTTGTCCCTGGGCGGCATCTTGATATTCGTGGAAATCCAGGAGGCAGCCGCCCTGAATTACGAGAGCCTACCTGGTACTGCAAATGCTTCTGCCCGGGGAAACAAAACTCACCAAGGCAAGTTCCTGGTCTCACTTTGCAGAGCTCCATGGGCACTCTCAAAGCAGCGCGAGTTGGCACAGGTGGCAGCTTGTCCCTGGGTGGCATCTTGATATGCGTGGAAATCCAGCAGGCAGACTGCCTCTAAGGGCTGAGGGCCTACTTGGTACTGACAAAGGCTTCTGCCCTGGAAAACAAAACCCATAACCCCACATACTTTATCTCAGTTTGAAGAGCTCTGTGGGCACTCTCAAAGCAGCCCGAGTTGGCACAGGTGGCAGCTTGTCCCTGGGCGGCATCTTGATATTCGTGGAAATCCTGCAGGCAGCTGGCCCCCAAGGGCCAACGGCCTACCTGGTACTGACAAAGGCTTCTGCCCGGGAAAACAAAACTCAGAACACCACTTTCCTGGTCTCAGTTTTTAGAGCTGCATGGGCACTCTCAAAGAAGCCCGAGTTGGCACAGGTGGCAGCTTGTCCCTGGGCAGCATCTTGATATTCGTGGAAATCCTGGTGCCAGTCTCCCCCAAAGGGCCGAGGGCCTACCTGATCCTGTAAATGTTTCTGCCCGGGAAAACAAAACCCACAAACCCACGTTCCTGGTCTCAGCTTGAAGAACTCCGTGGGCACTCTCAAAGCAGCCCGAGTTGGCACAGGTGGCAGAATATCCCTGGGCAGCATCTTGATATTCAGGGAAACCTTGCTGTCAGGCTGTCCCTAAGGAACAAGGGCCTACTTGGTACTGACAAAGGCTTCTGCCCTGGAAAACAAAACCCAGCACCCCACGTTTCTGGTCTCAGTTTGCAGAGCACCATGGGCACTCTCAAAGCAGCGCGAGTTGGCACAGGTGGCAGCTTGTCCCTGGGCAGCATCTTGATATTCGTGGAAATCCAGCAGGCTGCCTGCCCTTAAGGATCGAGGGCCTACCTGGCACTGCAAATGCTTCTGCCCGGAGAAACAAAACTCAGCAACCCAGGTTCATGGTCTCAGTTTGCAGAGCTCCATGGGCACTCTCAAAGCAGCGCGAGTTGGCACAGGTGGCAGCTTGTCCCTGGGCAGCATCTTGATATTCGTGGAAATCTTCCTGCCAGCCTGCCCCTAAGGAACAAGGGCCTACCTGGTACTGAGAGAGGCTTCTGCCCGGGAAAACAAAACCCACAACCCTACGTTCCTGGTCTCAGTTTGCAGAGCTCCGTGGGCACCCTCAAAGCAGCGCGAGTTGGCACAAGTGGAAGCTGGGCCCTGGGCAGCATCTTGATATTCGTGGAAATTCAGCCGCCAGCCTGCCCCTGAGGAACAAGGGCCTATCTGGTACTGACAAAGGCTTCTGCCCTGGAAAACAAAACCCACCACCCCACGTTCCACATCTCAGTTTGCAGAGCTCCATGGGCACTCTCAAAGCAGCCCGAGTTGTCACAGGTGGCAATTTGTCCATGGGAGGCATCTTGATATTCGTGGAAATCCTGCAGGCAGCCAGCCCCCAAGGGCCAAGCGCCTACCTGGTACTGACAATGGCTTCTGCCCTGGAAAACAAAACCCAGCACCCCACGTTTCTGGTCTCAGTTTGCAGAGCACCATGGGCACTCTCAAAGCAGCGCGAGTTGGCACATGTGGCAGCTTGTCCTTTGGCAGCATCTTGATATTCATGGAAATCCAGCAGGCTGCCTGCCCTTAAGGACCAAGGGCCTACCTGGCACTGCAAATGCTTCTGCCCAGAGAAACAAAACTCAGCACCTCACGTTAATTGTCCCAGTTTGCAGAGCTCCATGGGAACTCTCAAAGCAGCCCGAGTTGGCACAGGTGGCAGCTTGTCCCTGGGCAGCATCTTGATATTCGTGGAAATCTTCCTGCCAGCCTGCCCCTAAGGAACAAGGGCCTACCTGGTACTGAGAGAGGCTTCTGCCCGTGAAAACAAAACCCACAACCCTACGTTCCTGGTCTCAGTTTGCAGAGCTCCGTGGGCAGCCTCAAAGCAGCGCGAGTTGGCACAAGTGGCAGCTTGTCCCTGGGCAGCATCTTGATTTTCGTGGAAATCCAGGAGGCAGCCGGCCCTGAAGTTCCGAGAGCCTGCCTGGTACTTCAAATGCTTCTGCCCGGGGAAACAAAACTCACCAAGGCAAGTTCCTGGTCTCGCTTTGCAGAGCTCCATGGGCACTCTCAAAGCAGCCCGAGTTGGCACAGGTGGCAGCTTGTCCCTGGGTGGCATCTTGATATGCGTGGAAATCCAGCAGGCAGACTGCATCTAAGGGCTGAGGGCCTACTTGGTACTGACAAAGGCTTCTGCCCGGGAAAACAAAACCCATAACCCCACATACTTTCTCTCAGTTTGAAGAGCTCTGTGGGCACTCTCAAAGCAGCCCGAGTTGGCACAAGTGGCAGCTTGTCCCTGGGCAGCATCTTGATATTCGTGGAAATCCTGCAGGCAGCTGGCCCCCAAGGGCCAAGGCCTGACCTGGTACTGACAAAGGCTTCCGCCCGGGAAAACAAAACCCATAACCCCACGTTTCTGGTCTCAGTTTGCAGAGCACCATGCGCACTCTCAAAGCAGCCGGAGTTAGCACAGGTGGCAGCTTGTCCCTGGGCAGCATCTTGATATTCGTGGAATTCCAGCAGGCTGCCTGCCCTTAAGGACCGAGGGCCTACCTGGGACTGACAAAGGCTTCTGCCCGGAGAAACAAAACTCAGCACCCCAGGTTCATGGTCTCAGTTTGCAGAGCTCCATGGGCACTCTCAAAGCAGCGCGAGTTGGCACAGGTGGCAGCTTGTCCCTGGGCAGCATCTTGATATTCGTGGAAATCTTGCTGCCAGCCTGCCCCTAAGGAACAAGGGCCTACCTGGCACTGACAAAGGCTTCTGCCCGGGAAAGCAAAACCCAGAATCCTACGTTCCTGGTCTCAGTTTGCAGAGCTCCATGGGCACCCCCAAAGCTGCGCGAGTTGGCACAAGTGGCAGCTTGTCCCTGGGCAGCATCTTGATATTCGTGGAAATCCAGCCGGCAGCCTGCCCCTGAGGAACAAGGGCCCTCCTGGTACTGACAAAGGCTTCTGCCCGGGAAAACAAAACCCATAACCCCACGTTCCACATCTCAGTTTGCAGAGCTCCATGGGCACCCTCAAAGCAGCCCGAGTTGGCACAGGTGGCAGCTCGTCCCTGGGCGGCATCTTGATATTCGTGGAAATCCTGCAGGCAGCCGGCCCCCAAGGGCCAAGGGCCGACCTGGTACTGACAAAGGCTTCTGCCAGGGGAAACAAAACCCAGCACCCCACGTTTCTGGTCACAGTTTGCAGAGCTCCGTGGGCACCCTCAAAGCAGCCCGAGTTGGCACAGGTGGCAGCTTGTCCCTGGGCAGCATCTTGATATTCGTGGAAATCCAGCAGGCAGTCGGCCCTGAAATTCCGAGGGCCTACCTGGTACTGACAAATGCTTCTGCCCGGATAAACAAAACTCACCAACGCACGTTCCTGGTCTCACTTTGCAGAGCTCCAAGGGCACTCTCAAAGCAGCGCGAGTTGGCACAGGTGGCAGCTTGTCCTTTGGCAGCATCTTGATATTCGTGGAAATCTTCCTGCCAGCCTGCCCCTAAGGAACAAGGGCCTACCTGGCACTGAGAGAGGCTTCTGCCCGGGAAAACAAAACCCACAATCCTACGTTCCTGGTCTCAGTTTGCAGAGCTCCGTGGGCACCCTCAAAGCAGCGCGAGTTGGCACAAGTGGAAGCTTGTCCCTGGGCAGCATCTTGATATTTGTGGAAATTGAGCCGCCAGCCTGCCCCTGATGAACAAGGGCCCTCCTGCTAATGACAAAGGCTTCTGCCCAGGGAAACAAAACCCACCACCCCACGTACCACATCTCAGTTTGCAGAGCTCCATGGGCACTCTCAAAGCAGCCCGAGTTGGCACAGGTGGCAGCTTGTCCCTGGGCGGCATCTTGATATTCGTGGAAATCCAGAATGCAGCCGGCCCTGAATTACGAGAGCCTACCTGGTACTGCAAATGCTTCTGCCCGGGGAAACAAAACTCACTAAGGCAAGTTCCTGGTCTCACTTTGCAGAGCTCCGTGGGCACCCTCAAAGCAGCGCGAGTTGGCACAAGTGGAAGCTTGTCCCTGTGTGGCATCTTGATATTCGTGGAAATCCAGGAGGCAGCCGGCCCTGAATTACGAGAGCCTACCTGGTACTGCAAATGCTTCTGCCCGGGGAAACAAAACTCACCAAGGCAAGTTCCTGGTCTCACTTTGCAGAGCTCCATGGGCACTCTCAAAGCAGCCCGAGTTGGCACAGGTGGCAGCTTGTCCCTGGGTGGCATCTTGATATGCGTGGAAATCCAGCAGGCAGACTGCCTCTAAGGGCTGAGGGCCTACTTGGTACTGACAAAGGCTTCTGCCCTGGAAAACAAAACCCATAACCCCACATACTTTCTCTCAGTTTGAAGAGCTCTGTGGGCACTCTCAAAGCAGCCCGAGTTGGCACAGGTGGCAGCTTGTCCCTGGGCGGCATCTTGATATTCGTGGAAATCCTGCAGGCAGCTGGCCCCAAAGGGCCAACGGCCTACCTGGTACTGACAAAGGCTTCTGCCCGGGAAAACAAAACCCACAACCCTACGTTCCTGGTCTCAGTTTGCAGAGCTCCGTGGGCACCCTCAAAGCAGCGCGAGTTGGCACAAGTGGAAGCTGGGCCCTGGGCAGCATCTTGATATTCGTGGAAATTCAGCCGCCAGCCTGCCCCTGAGGAACAAGGGCCTATCTGGTACTGACAAAGGCTTCTGCCCTGGAAAACAAAACCCACCACCCCACGTTCCACATCTCAGTTTGCAGAGCTCCATGGGCACTCTCAAAGCAGCCCGAGTTGGCACAGGTGGCAATTTGTCCATGGGAGGCATCTTGATATTCGTGGAAATCCTGCAGGCAGCCAGCCCCCAAGGGCCAAGCGCCTACCTGGTACTGACAATGGCTTCTGCCCTGGAAAACAAAACCCAGCACCTCACGTTTCTGGTCTCAGTTTGCAGAGCACCATGGGCACTCTCAAAGCAGCCCGAGTTGGCACAGGTGGCAGCTTGTCCTTTGGCAGCATCTTGATATTCATGGAAATCCAGCAGGCTGCCTGCCCTTAAGGACCAAGGGCCTACCTGGCACTGCAAATGCTTCTGCCCAGAGAAACAAAACTCAGCACCTCACGTTAATTGTCCCAGTTTGCAGAGCTCCATGGGAACTCTCAAAGCAGCCCGAGTTGGCACAGGTGGCAGCTTGTCCCTGGGCAGCATCTTGATATTCGTGGAAATCTTCCTGCCAGCCTGCCCCTAAGGAACAAGGGCCTACCTGGTACTGAGAGAGGCTTCTGCCCGTGAAAACAAAACCCACAACCCTACGTTCCTGGTCTCAGTTTGCAGAGCTCCGTGGGCAGCCTCAAAGCAGCGCGAGTTGGCACAAGTGGCAGCTTGTCCCTGGGCAGCATCTTGATTTTCGTGGAAATCCAGGAGGCAGCCGGCCCTGAAGTTCCGAGAGCCTGCCTGGTACTTCAAATGCTTCTGCCCGGGGAAACAAAACTCACCAAGGCAAGTTCCTGGTCTCGCTTTGCAGAGCTCCATGGGCACTCTCAAAGCAGCCCGAGTTGGCACAGGTGGCAGCTTGTCCCTGGGTGGCATCTTGATATGCGTGGAAATCCAGCAGGCAGACTGCATCTAAGGGCTGACGGCCTACTTGGTACTGACAAAGGCTTCTGCCCGGGAAAACAAAACCCATAACCCCACATACTTTCTCTCAGTTTGAAGAGCTCTGTGGGCACTCTCAAAGCAGCCCGAGTTGGCACAAGTGGCAGCTTGTCCCTGGGCAGCATCTTGATATTCGTGGAAATCCTGCAGGCAGCTGGCCCCCAAGGGCCAAGGCCTGACCTGGTACTGACAAAGGCTTCCGCCCGGGAAAACAAAACCCATAACCCCACGTTTCTGGTCTCAGTTTGCAGAGCACCATGCGCACTCTGAAAGCAGCCCGAGTTAGCAGAGGTGGCAGCTTGTCCCTGGGCAGCATCTTGATATTCGTGGAATTCCAGCAGGCTGCCTGCCCTTAAGGACCGAGGGCCTACCTGGGACTGACAAAGGCTTCTGCCCGGAGAAACAAAACTCAGCACCCCAGGTTCATGGTCTCAGTTTGCAGAGCTCCATGGGCACCCCCAAAGCAGCGCGAGTTGGCACAAGTGGCAGCTTGTCCCTGGACAGCATCTTGATATTCGTGGAAATCCAGCCGGCAGCCTGCCCCTGAGGAACAAGGGCCCTCCTGGTACTGACAAAGGCTTCTGCCCGGGAAAACAAAACCCATAACCCCACGTTCCACATCTCAGTTTGCAGAGCTCCATGGGCACCCTCAAAGCAGCCCGAGTTGGCACAGGTGGCAGCTCGTCCCTGGGCGGCATCTTGATATTCGTGGAAATCCTGCAGGCAGCCGGCCCCCAAGGGCCAAGGGCCGACCTGGTACTGACAAAGGCTTCTGCCAGGGGAAACAAAACCCAGCACCCCACGTTTCTGGTCACAGTTTGCAGAGCTCCGTGGGCACCCTAAAAGCAGCCCGAGTTGGCACAGGTGGCAGCTTGTCCCTGGGCAGCATCTTGATATTCGTGGAAATCCAGCAGGCAGTCGGCCCTGAAATTCCGAGGGCTTACCTGGTACGGACAAATGCTTCTGCCCGGATAAACAAAACTCACCAACGCACGTTCCTGGTCTCACTTTGCAGAGCTCCAAGGGCACTCTCAAAGCAGCGCGAGTTGGCACAGGTGGCAGCTTGTCCTTTGGCAGCATCTTGATATTCATGGAAATCCAGCAGGCTGCCTGCCCTTAAAGACCAAGGGCCTACCTGGCACTGCAAATGCTTCTGCCCGGATAAACAAAACTCAGCACCCCAGGTTCATGCTCTCAGTTTGCAGAGCTCCATGGGCACTCTCAAAGCAGCCCGAGTTGGCACAGGTGGCAGCTTGTCCCTGGGCAGCATCTTGATATTCGTGGAAATCTTCCTGCCAGCCTGCCCCTAAGGAACAAGGGCCTACCTGGCACTGAGAGAGGCTTCTGCCCGGGAAAACAAAACCCACAATCCTACGTTCCTGGTCTCAGTTTGCAGAGCTCCGTGGGCACCCTCAAAGCAGCGCGAGTTGGCACAAGTGGAAGCTTGTCCCTGGGCAGCATCTTGATATTCGTGGAAATTGAGCCGCCAGCCTGCCCCTGATGAACAAGGGCCCTCCTGCTAATGACAAAGGCTTCTGCCCAGGGAAACAAAACCCACCACCCCACGTACCACATCTCAGTTTGCAGAGCTCCATGGGCACTCTCAAAGCAGCCCGAGTTGGCACAGGTGGCAGCTTGTCCCTGGGCGGCATCTTGATATTCGTGGAAATCCAGAATGCAGCCGGCCCTGAATTACGAGAGCCTACCTGGTACTGCAAATGCTTCTGCCCGGGGAAACAAAACTCACTAAGGCAAGTTCCTGGTCTCACTTTGCAGAGCTCCGTGGGCACCCTCAAAGCAGCGCGAGTTGGCACAAGTGGAAGCTTGTCCCTGTGTGGCATCTTGATATTCGTGGAAATCCAGGAGGCAGCCGGCCCTGAATTACGAGAGCCTACCTGGTACTGCAAATGCTTCTGCCCGGGGAAACAAAACTCACCAAGGCAAGTTCCTGGTCTCACTTTGCAGAGCTCCATGGGCACTCTCAAAGCAGCCCGAGTTGGCACAGGTGGCAGCTTGTCCCTGGGTGGCATCTTGATATGCGTGGAAATCCAGCAGGCAGACTGCCTCTAAGGGCTGAGGGCCTACTTGGTACTGACAAAGGCTTCTGCCCTGGAAAACAAAACCCATAACCCCACATACTTTCTCTCAGTTTGAAGAGCTCTGTGGGCACTCTCAAAGCAGCCCGAGTTGGCACAGGTGGCAGCTTGTCCCTGGGCGGCATCTTGATATTCGTGGAAATCCTGCAGGCAGCTGGCCCCAAAGGGCCAACGGCCTACCTGGTACTGACAAAGGCTTCTGCCCGGGAAAACAAAACCCACAACCCTACGTTCCTGGTCTCAGTTTGCAGAGCTCCGTGGGCACCCTCAAAGCAGCGCGAGTTGGCACAAGTGGAAGCTGGGCCCTGGGCAGCATCTTGATATTCGTGGAAATTCAGCCGCCAGCCTGCCCCTGAGGAACAAGGGCCTATCTGGTACTGACAAAGGCTTCTGCCCTGGAAAACAAAACTCAGGACACCACGTTTCTGGTCTCAGTTTGCAGAGCACCATGGGCACTCTCAAAGCAGCGCGAGTTGGCACAGGTGGCAGCTTGTCCCTGGGCAGCATCTTGATATTCGTGGAAATCCAGCAGGCTGCCTGCCCTTAAGGACCGAGGGCCTACCTGGCACTTCAAATGCTTCTGCCCGGAGAAACAAAACTCAGCACCCCAGGTTCATGGTCTCAGTTTGCAGAGCTCCATGGGCACTCTCAAAGCAGCGCGAGTTGGCACAGGTGGCAGCTTGTCCCTGGGCAGCATCTTGATATTCGTGGAAATCTTGCTGCCAGCCTGCCCCTAAGGAACAAGGGCCTACCTGGTACTGACAAAGGCTTCTGCCCGGGAAAACAAAACCCACAACCCTACGTTCCTGGTCTCAGTTTGCAGAGCTCCGTGGGCACCCTCAAAGCACCGCGAGTTTGCACAAGTTGCAGTTTGTCCCTGGGCAGCATCTTGATATTCGTGGAAATCCTGCAGGCTGCCAGCCCTTAAAGACCAAGGGCCTACCTGGCACTGCAAATGTTTCTGCCCAGAGAAACAAAACTCAGCACCTCACGTTAATGGTCCCAGTTTGCAGAGCTCCATGGGCACCCTCAAAGCAGCGTGAGTTGGCACAGGTGGCAGCTTGTCCCTGGGCGGCATCTTGATATTCGTGGAAATCTTGCTGCCAGCCTGCCCCTAAGGACCAAGGGCCTACCTGGTACTGAGAGAGGCTTCTGCCCGGGAAAACAAAACCCACAACCCTACGTTCCTGGTCTCAGTTTGCAGAGCTCCGTGGGCAGCCTCAAAGCAGCGCGAGTTGGCACAAGTGGAAGCTGGGCCCTGGGCAGCATCTTGATATTCGTGGAAATCCATGAGTCAGCCGGCCCTGAATTACGAGAGCCTACCTGGTACTGCAAATGCTTCTGCCCGGGGAAACAAAACTCACCAAGGCAAGTTCCTGGTCTCACTTTGCAGAGCTCCATGGGCACTCTCAAAGCAGCCCGAGTTGGCACAGGTGGCAGCTTGTCCCTGGGTGGCATCTTGATATGCGTGGAAATCCAGCCGGCAGACTGCCTCTAAGGGCTGAGGGCCTACTTGGTACTGACAAAGGCTTCTGCCCTGGAAAACAAAACCCATAACCCCACACACTTTCTCTCAGTTTGAAGAGCTCTGTGGGCACTCTCAAAGCAGCCCGAGTTGGCACAGGTGGCAGCTTGTCCCTGGGCGGCATCTTGATATTCGTGGAAATCCTGCAGGCAGCTGGCCCCCAAGGGCCAACGGCCTACCTGGTACTGACAAAGGCTTCTGCCCGGTAAAAAAAAACTCAGAACACCACGTTTCTGGTCTCAGTTTGCAGAGCACCATGGGCACTCTCAAAGCAGCGCGAGTTGGCACAGGTGGCAGCTTGTCCCTGGGCAGCATCTTGATATTCGTGGAAATCCAGCAGGCTGCCTGCCCTTAAGGACCGAGGGCCTACCTGGCACTTCAAATGCTTCTGCCCGGAGAAACAAAACTCAGCACCCCAGGTTCATGGTCTCAGTTTGCAGAGCTCCATGGGCACTCTCAAAGCAGCACGAGTTGGCACAGGTGGCAGCTTGTCCCTGGGCGGCATCTTGATATTCGTGGAAATCTTCCTGCCAGCCTGCCCCTAAGGAACAAGGGCCTACCTGGTACTGAGAGAGGCTTCTGCCCGGGAAAACAAAACCCAAAACCCTACGTTCCTGGTCTCAGTTTGCAGAGCTCCATGGGCACATTCAAAGCAGCGCGAGTTGGCACAAGTTGCAGCTTGTCCCTGGGCAGCATCTTGATATTCGTGGAAATTCAGCCGGCAGCCTGCCCCTGAGGAACAAGGGCCTACCTGGAACTGACAAAGGCTTCTGCCCTGGAAAACAAAACCCACCACCCCACGTTCCATATCTCAGTTTGCAGAGCTCCATGGGCACTCTCAAAGCAGCCCGAGTTGTCACAGGTGGCAATTTGTCCATGGGAGGCATCTTGATATTCGTGGAAATCCTGCAGGCAGCCAGCCCCCAAGGGCCAAGGGCCTACCTGGTACTGGCAATGGCTTCTGCCCAGGAAAACAAAACCCAGCACCCCACGTTTCTGGTCTCAGTTTGCAGAGCACCATGGGCACTCTCAAAGCAGCGCGAGTTGGCACAGGTGGCAGCTTGTCCTTTGGCAGCATCTTGATATTCGTGGAAATCCTGCAGGCTGCCAGCCCTTAAAGACCAAGGGCCTACCTGGCACTGCAAATGTTTCTGCCCAGAGAAACAAAACTCAGCACCTCACGTTAATGGTCCCAGTTTGCAGAGCTCCATGGGAACTCTCAAAGCAGCCCGAGTTGGCACAGGTGGCAGCTTGTCCCTGGGCAGCATCTTGATATTCGTGGAAATCTTGCTGCCAGCCTGCCCCTAAGGAACAAGGGCCTACCTGGTACTGACAAAGGCTTCTGCCCGGGAAAACAAAACCCACAACCCCACATACTTTCTCTCAGTTTGAAGAGCTCCGTGGGCACTCTCAAAGCAGCGCGAGTTGGCACAAGTGGCAGCTTGTCCCTGGGCAGCATCTTGATATTCGTGGAAATCCTGCAGGAAGCTGGCCCCCAAGGGCCAAGGCCTGACCTGGTACTGACAAAGGCTTCTGCCCGGGAAAACAAAACCCATAACCCCACGTTTCTGGTCTCAGTTTGCAGAGCACCATGCGCACTCTCAAAGCAGCCCGAGTTAGCACAGGTGGCAGCTTGTCCCTGGGCAGCATCTTGATATTCGTGGAATTCCAGCAGGCTGCCTGCCCTTAAGGACCGAGGGCCTACCTGGGACTGACAAAGGCTTCTGCCCGGGGAAACAAAACTCAGCACCCCAGGTTCATGGTCTCAGTTTGCAGAGCTCCATGGGCACTCTCAAAGCAGCCCGAGTTGGCACAGGTGGCAGCTTGTCCCTGGGCAGCATCTTGATATTCGTGGAAATCTTCCTGCCAGCCTGCCCCTTAGGTACAAGGGTCTACCTGGTACTGACAAAGGCTTCTGCCCGGGAAAACAAAACCCACAACCCTACGTTCCTGGTCTCAGTTTGCAGAGCTCCGTGGGCACCCCCAAAGCAGCGCGAGTTGGCACAAGTGGCAGCATGTGCCTGGGCAGCATCTTGATATTCGTGGAAATCCAGCCGGCAGCCTGCCCCTGAGGAACAAGGGCCCTCCTGGTACTGACAAAGGCTTCTGCCCGGGAAAACAAAACCCATAACCCCACGTTCCACATCTCAGTTTGCACAGCTCCGTGGGCACCCTCAAAGCAGCCCGAGTTGGCACAGGTGGCAGCTTGTCCCTGGGTGGCATCTTGATATTCGTGGAAATCCTGCAGGCAGCCGGCCCCCAAGGTCCAAGGGCCTACCTGGTACTGACAAAGGCTTCTGCTCTGGAAAACAAAACCCAGCACCCCACGTTTCTGGTCTCAGTTTGCAGAGCACCATGGGCACTCTCAAAGCAGCGCGAGTTGGCACAGGTGGCAGCTTGTCCTTTGGCAGCATCTTGATATTCATGGAAATCCAGCAGGCTGCCTGCCCTTAAAGACCAAGGGCGTACCTGGCACTGCAAATGTTTCTGCCCAGAGAAACAAAACTCAGCACCCCACGTTAATGGTCCCAGTTTGCAGAGCTCCATGGGCACTCTCAAAGCAGCCCGAGTTGGCACAGGTGGCAGCTTGTCCCTGGGCAGCATCTTGATATTCGTGGAAATCTTGCTGCCAGCCTGCCCCTAAGGACCAAGGGCCTACCTGGTACTGAGAGAGGCTTCTGCCCGGGAAAACAAAACCCACAACTCTACGTTCCAGGTCTCAGTTTGCAGAGCTCCGTGGGCACCGTCAAAGCAGCGCGAGTTGGCACAAGTGGAAGCTGGTCCCTGGGCGGCATCTTGATATTCGTGGAAATCCAGCAGGCAGCCGGCCCTGAATTACGATAGCCTACCTGGTACTGCAAATGCTTCTGCCCGGGGAAACAAAACTCACCAAGGCAAGTTCCTGGTCTCACTTTGCAGAGCTCCATGGGCACTCTCAAAGCAGCGCGAGTTGGCACAGGTGGCAGCTTGTCCCGGGGTGGCATCTTGATATGCGTGGAAATCCAGCAGGCAGAATGCCTCTAAGGGCTGAGGGCCTACTTGGTACTGACAAAGGCTTCTGCCCTGGAAAACAAAACTCAGAACACCACGTTTCTGGTCTCAGTTTGCAGAGCACCATGGGCACTCTCAAAGCAGCGCGAGTTGGCGCAGGTGGCAGCTTGTCCCTGGGCAGCATCTTGATATTCGTGGAAATCCAGCAGGCTGCCTGCCCTTAAGGACCGAGGGCCTACCTGATACGGACAAAGGCTTCTGCCCTGGAAAACAAAACTCACAACCCCACGTTTCTGGTCTCAGTTTGCAGAGCTCCATGGGCTCTCCCAAAGCAGCGCGAGTTGGCACAAGTGGCAGCTTGTCCCTGGTCAGCATCTTCAGATTCGTGGAAATCCAGCAGGCTGCCGGCCCCAAAGGGCCGAGGGCCTACCTGGTACTGACCAAGGCTTCTGCCAGGGGAAACAAAACTCAGAACACCACTTTCCTGGTCTCAGTTTGCAGAGCTCCATGGGCACCCTCAAAGCAGCCCGAGTTGGCACAGGTGGCAGCTTATCCCTGGGCAGCATCTTGATATTCGTGGAAATCCAGCAGGCAGCCTGCCCCTGAGGAACAAGGACCCTCCTGGTACTGAAAAAGGCTTCTACCCGGGGAAACAAAACCCACCACCCCACGTTCCACATCTCAGTTTGCAGAGCACCATGGGCACTCTCAAAGCAGCGCGAGTTGGCACAGGTGGCAGCTTGTCCCTGGGCAGCATCTTGATATTCGTGGAAATCCAGCAGGCTGCCTGCCCTTAAGGACCGAGGGCCTACCTGGCACTTCAAATGCTTCTGCCCGGAGAAACAAAACTCAGCACCCCAGGTTCATGGTCTCAGTTTGCAGAGCTCCATGGGCACTCTCAAAGCAGCGCGAGTTGGCACAGGTGGCAGCTTGTCCCTGGGCAGCATCTTGATATTCGTGGAAATCTTGCTGCCAGCCTGCCCCTAAGGAACAAGGGCCTACCTGGTACTGACAAAGGCTTCTGCCCGGGAAAACAAAACCCACAACCCTACGTTCCTGGTCTCAGTTTGCAGAGCTCCGTGGGCACCCTCAAAGCACCGCGAGTTTGCACAAGTTGCAGTTTGTCCCTGGGCAGCATCTTGATATTCGTGGAAATCCTGCAGGCTGCCAGCCCTTAAAGACCAAGGGCCTACCTGGCACTGCAAATGTTTCTGCCCAGAGAAACAAAACTCAGCACCTCACGTTAATGGTCCCAGTTTGCAGAGCTCCATGGGCACCCTCAAAGCAGCGTGAGTTGGCACAGGTGGCAGCTTGTCCCTGGGCGGCATCTTGATATTCGTGGAAATCTTGCTGCCAGCCTGCCCCTAAGGACCAAGGGCCTACCTGGTACTGAGAGAGGCTTCTGCCCGGGAAAACAAAACCCACAACCCTACGTTCCTGGTCTCAGTTTGCAGAGCTCCGTGGGCAGCCTCAAAGCAGCGCGAGTTGGCACAAGTGGAAGCTGGGCCCTGGGCAGCATCTTGATATTCGTGGAAATCCATGAGTCAGCCGGCCCTGAATTACGAGAGCCTACCTGGTACTGCAAATGCTTCTGCCCGGGGAAACAAAACTCACCAAGGCAAGTTCCTGGTCTCACTTTGCAGAGCTCCATGGGCACTCTCAAAGCAGCCCGAGTTGGCACAGGTGGCAGCTTGTCCCTGGGTGGCATCTTGATATGCGTGGAAATCCAGCCGGCAGACTGCCTCTAAGGGCTGAGGGCCTACTTGGTACTGACAAAGGCTTCTGCCCTGGAAAACAAAACCCATAACCCCACACACTTTCTCTCAGTTTGAAGAGCTCTGTGGGCACTCTCAAAGCAGCCCGAGTTGGCACAGGTGGCAGCTTGTCCCTGGGCGGCATCTTGATATTCGTGGAAATCCTGCAGGCAGCTGGCCCCCAAGGGCCAACGGCCTACCTGGTACTGACAAAGGCTTCTGCCCGGTAAAAAAAAACTCAGAACACCACGTTTCTGGTCTCAGTTTGCAGAGCACCATGGGCACTCTCAAAGCAGCGCGAGTTGGCACAGGTGGCAGCTTGTCCCTGGGCAGCATCTTGATATTCGTGGAAATCCAGCAGGCTGCCTGCCCTTAAGGACCGAGGGCCTACCTGGCACTTCAAATGCTTCTGCCCGGAGAAACAAAACTCAGCACCCCAGGTTCATGGTCTCAGTTTGCAGAGCTCCATGGGCACTCTCAAAGCAGCACGAGTTGGCACAGGTGGCAGCTTGTCCCTGGGCGGCATCTTGATATTCGTGGAAATCTTCCTGCCAGCCTGCCCCTAAGGAACAAGGGCCTACCTGGTACTGAGAGAGGCTTCTGCCCGGGAAAACAAAACCCAAAACCCTACGTTCCTGGTCTCAGTTTGCAGAGCTCCATGGGCACATTCAAAGCAGCGCGAGTTGGCACAAGTTGCAGCTTGTCCCTGGGCAGCATCTTGATATTCGTGGAAATTCAGCCGGCAGCCTGCCCCTGAGGAACAAGGGCCTACCTGGAACTGACAAAGGCTTCTGCCCTGGAGAAACAAAACCCACCACCCCACGTTCCATATCTCAGTTTGCAGAGCTCCATGGGCACTCTCAAAGCAGCCCGAGTTGTCACAGGTGGCAATTTGTCCATGGGAGGCATCTTGATATTCGTGGAAATCCTGCAGGCAGCCAGCCCCCAAGGGCCAAGGGCCTACCTGGTACTGGCAATGGCTTCTGCCCAGGAAAACAAAACCCAGCACCCCACGTTTCTGGTCTCAGTTTGCAGAGCACCATGGGCACTCTCAAAGCAGCGCGAGTTGGCACAGGTGGCAGCTTGTCCTTTGGCAGCATCTTGATATTCGTGGAAATCCTGCAGGCTGCCAGCCCTTAAAGACCAAGGGCCTACCTGGCACTGCAAATGTTTCTGCCCAGAGAAACAAAACTCAGCACCTCACGTTAATGGTCCCAGTTTGCAGAGCTCCATGGGAACTCTCAAAGCAGCCCGAGTTGGCACAGGTGGCAGCTTGTCCCTGGGCAGCATCTTGATATTCGTGGAAATCTTGCTGCCAGCCTGCCCCTAAGGAACAAGGGCCTACCTGGTACTGACAAAGGCTTCTGCCCGGGAAAACAAAACCCACAACCCCACATACTTTCTCTCAGTTTGAAGAGCTCCGTGGGCACTCTCAAAGCAGCGCGAGTTGGCACAAGTGGCAGCTTGTCCCTGGGCAGCATCTTGATATTCGTGGAAATCCTGCAGGAAGCTGGCCCCCAAGGGCCAAGGCCTGACCTGGTACTGACAAAGGCTTCTGCCCGGGAAAACAAAACCCATAACCCCACGTTTCTGGTCTCAGTTTGCAGAGCACCATGCGCACTCTCAAAGCAGCCCGAGTTAGCACAGGTGGCAGCTTGTCCCTGGGCAGCATCTTGATATTCGTGGAATTCCAGCAGGCTGCCTGCCCTTAAGGACCGAGGGCCTACCTGGGACTGACAAAGGCTTCTGCCCGGGGAAACAAAACTCAGCACCCCAGGTTCATGGTCTCAGTTTGCAGAGCTCCATGGGCACTCTCAAAGCAGCCCGAGTTGGCACAGGTGGCAGCTTGTCCCTGGGCAGCATCTTGATATTCGTGGAAATCTTCCTGCCAGCCTGCCCCTTAGGAACAAGGGTCTACCTGGTACTGACAAAGGCTTCTGCCCGGGAAAACAAAACCCACAACCCTACGTTCCTGGTCTCAGTTTGCAGAGCTCCGTGGGCACCCCCAAAGCAGCGCGAGTTGGCACAAGTGGCAGCATGTGCCTGGGCAGCATCTCGATATTCGTGGAAATCCAGCCGGCAGCCTGCCCCTGAGGAACAAGGGCCCTCCTGGTACTGACAAAGGCTTCTGCCCGGGAAAACAAAACCCATAACCCCACGTTCCACATCTCAGTTTGCACAGCTCCGTGGGCACCCTCAAAGCAGCCCGAGTTGGCACAGGTGGCAGCTTGTCCCTGGGTGGCATCTTGATATTCGTGGAAATCCTGCAGGCAGCCGGCCCCCAAGGGCCAAGGGCCTACCTGGTACTGACAAAGGCTTCTGCTCTGGAAAACAAAACCCAGCACCCCACGTTTCTGGTCTCAGTTTGCAGAGCACCGTGGGCACTCTCAAAGCAGCGCGAGTTGGCACAGGTGGCAGCTTGTCCTTTGGCAGCATCTTGATATTCATGGAAATCCAGCAGGCTGCCTGCCCTTAAAGACCAAGGGCGTACCTGGCACTGCAAATGTTTCTGCCCGGAGAAACAAAACTCAGCACCCCACGTTAATGGTCCCAGTTTGCAGAGCTCCATGGGCACTCTCAAAGCAGCCCGAGTTGGCACAGGTGGCAGCTTGTCCCTGGGCAGCATCTTGATATTCGTGGAAATCTTGCTGCCAGCCTGCCCCTAAGGACCAAGGGCCTACCTGGTACTGAGAGAGGCTTCTGCCCGAGAAAACAAAACCCACAACTCTACGTTCCAGGTCTCAGTTTGCAGAGCTCCGTGGGCACCGTCAAAGCAGCGCGAGTTGGCACAAGTGGAAGCTGGTCCCTGGGCGGCATCTTGATATTCGTGGAAATCCAGCAGGCAGCCGGCCCTGAATTACGATAGCCTACCTGGTACTGCAAATGCTTCTGCCCGGGGAAACAAAACTCACCAAGGCAAGTTCCTGGTCTCACTTTGCAGAGCTCCATGGGCACTCTCAAAGCAGCGCGAGTTGGCACAGGTGGCAGCTTGTCCCGGGGTGGCATCTTGATATGCGTGGAAATCCAGCAGGCAGAATGCCTCTAAGGGCTGAGGGCCTACTTGGTACTGACAAAGGCTTCTGCCCTGGAAAACAAAACTCAGAACACCACGTTTCTGGTCTCAGTTTGCAGAGCACCATGGGCACTCTCAAAGCAGCGCGAGTTGGCACAGGTGGCAGCTTGTCCTTTGGCAGCATCTTGATATTCGTGGAAATCCAGCAGGCTGCCTGCCCTTAAGGACCGAGGGCCTACCTGGCACTTCAAATGCTTCTGCCCGGAGAAACAAAACTCAGCACCCCAGGTTCATGCTCTCAGTTTGCAGAGCTCCATGGGCACTCTCAAAGCAGCGCGAGTTGGCACAAGTTGCAGCTTGTCCCTGGGCAGCATCTTGATATTCGTGGAAATCCTGCAGGCAGCCGGCCCCCAAGGGCCAAGGGCCTACCTGGTACTGACAATGGCTTCTGCCCTGGAAAACAAAACCCAGCACCCCACGTTTCTGGTCTCAGTTTGCAGAGCACCATGGGCACTCTCAAAGCAGCGCGAGCTGGCACAGGTGGCAGCTTGTCCTTTGGCAGCATCTTGATATTCATGGAAATCCAGCAGGCTGCCTGCCCTTAAGGACCAAGGGCCTACCTGTCACTGCAAATGCTTCTGCCCAGAGAAACAAAACTCAGCACCTCACGTTAATGGTCCCAGTTTGCAGAGCTCCATGGGAACTCTCAAAGCAGCCCGAGTTGGCACAGGTGGCAGCTTGTCCCTGGGCAGCATCTTGATATTCGTGGAAATCTTGCTGCCAGCCTGCCCCTAAGGAACAAGGGCCTACCTGGTACTGAGAGAGGCCTCTGCCCGGGAAAACAAAACCCACAACCCTACGTTCCAGGTCTCAGTTTGCAGAGCTCCATGGGCAGCCTCAAAGCAGCGCGAGTTGGCACAAGTGGAAGCTGGTCCCTGGGCGGCATCTTGATATTCGTGGAAATCCAGGAGGCAGCCGGCCCTGAATTACGAGAGCCTACCTGGTACGGCAAATGCTTCTGCCTGGGGAAACAAAACTCACCAAGGCAAGTTCCTGGTCTCACTTTGCAGAGCTCCATGGGCACTCTCAAAGCAGCCCGAGTTGCAACAGGTGGCAGCTTGTCCCTGGGTGGCATCTTGATATGCGTGGAAATCCAGCAGGCAGACTGCCTCTAAGGGCTGAGGGCCTACTTGGTACTGACAAAGGCTTCTGCCCTGGAAAACAAAACCCATAACCCCACATACTTTCTCTCAGTTTGAAGAGCTCCATGGGCACTCTCAAAGCAGCTCGAGTTGGCACAGTTGGCAGCTCCTCCGTGGGCAGCATCTTGATATTCGTGGAAATCCTGCAGGCAGCCGGCCCCTGTGGAACAAGGGCCCACCTGATACGGACAAAGGCTTCTGCCCTGGAAAACAAAACTCACAACCCCACGTTTCTGGTCTCAGTTTGCAGAGCTCCATGGGCTCTCCCAAAGCAGCGCGAGTTGGCACAAGTGGCAGCTTGTCCCTGGTCAGCATCTTCAGATTCGTGGAAATCCAGCAGGCTGCCGGCCCCAAAGGGCCGAGGGCCTACCTGGTACTGACCAAGGCTTCTGCCAGGGGACACAAAACTCAGAACACCACTTTCCTGGTCTCAGTTTGCAGAGCTCCATGGGCACCCTCAAAGCAGCCCGAGTTGGCACAGGTGGCAGCTTATCCCTGGGCAGCATCTTGATATTCGTGGAAATCCAGCAGGCAGCCTGCCCCTGAGGAACAAGGACCCTCCTGGTACTGACAAAGGCTTCTACCCGGGGAAACAAAACCCACCACACCACGTTCCACATCTCAGTTTGCAGAGCTCCATGGGCACTCTCAAAGCAGCGCGAGTTGGCACAGGTGGCAGCTTGTCCCTGGGCGGCATCTTGATATTCTTGGAAATTCAGCCGGCAGCCGGCCCCCAAGGGCCAAGGCCTGACCTGGTACTGACAAAGGCTTCTGCCCTGGAAAACAAAACCCAGCACCCCACGTTTCTGGTCTCAGTTTGCAGAGCACCATGGGCACTCTTAAAGCAGCGCGAGTTGGCACAGGTGGCAACTGCTCCGTGGGCAGCATCTTGATATTCGTGGAAATTCAGCAGGCTGACGGCCCGGAAAGACCGTGGGCCTACCTGGGACTGACAAATACTTCTGCCCGGGAAAACAAAACTCAGCACCCCACGGTCCTGGTCACAGTTTGCAGAGCTCCGTGGGCACTCTCAAAGCAGCGCGAGTTGGCAAAGGTGGCAGCTTGTCCCTGGGCGGAAACTTGATTTTCGTGGAAATCCTGGCGCCAGCCTCCCCCAAAGGGCCGAGGGCCTACCTGGTACTGACAATGGCTTCTGCCCGGGAAAACAAAACCCACAAACCCACGTTCCTGGTCTCAGTTTGAAGAACTCCGTGGGCACTCTCAAAGCAGCCCGAGTTGGCACAGGTGGCAGCTTGTCCCTGGGCGGCATCTTGATATTCGTGGAAATCCTGCAGGCAGCTGGCCCCCAAGGGCCAACGGCCTACCTGGTACTGACAAAGGCTTCTGCCCGGGAAAACAAAACCCATAACCCCACGTTCCACATCTCAGTTTGCAGAGCTCCGTGGGCACTCTCAAAGCAGCCCGAGTTGGCACAGGTGGCAGCTTGTCCCTGGGCAGCATCTTTATATTCGTGGAAATCCTGCAGGCTGCCAGCCCTTAAAGACCAAGGGCCTACCTGGCACTGCAAATGTTTCTGCCCAGAGAAACAAAACTCAGCACCTCACGTTAATGGTCCCAGTTTGCAGAGCTCCATGGGCACTCTCAAAGCAGCCCGAGTTGGCACAGGTGGCAGCTTGTCCCTGGGCGGAAACCAGATTTTCGTGGAAATCCTGGTGCCAGTCTCCCCCAAAGGGCCGAGGGCCTACCTGGTCCTGTAAATGTTTCTGCCCGGGAAAACAAAACCCACAAACCCACGTTCCTGGACTCAGTTAGAAGAACTCCGTGGGCACTCTCAAAGCAGCCCGAGTTGGCCCAGGTGGCAGAATATCCCTGGGCAGCATCTTGATATTCAGGGAAATCTTGCTGTCAGGCTGTCCCTAAGGAACAAGGGCCTACTTGGTACTGACAAAGGCTTCTGCCCTGGAAAACAAAACCCAGCACCCCACGTTTCTGGTCTCAGTTTGCAGAGCACCATGGGCACTCTCAAAGCAGCCCGAGTTGGCACACGTGGCAGCTTGTCCCTGGGCAGCATCTTGATATTCGTGGAAATCCAACAGGCTGCCTGCCCTTAAGGACTGAGGGCCTACCTGGCAATGCAAATGCTTCTGCCCGGAGAAACAAAACTCAGCAACCCAGGTTCATGGTCTCAGTTTGCAGAGCTCCATGGGCACTCTCAAAACAGCGCGAGTTGGCGCAGGTGGCAGCTTGTCCCTGGGCAGCATCTTGATATTCGTGGAAATCTTGCCGGCAGCCTGCCCCTAAGGAACAAGGGCCTACCTGGTACTGAGAGAGGCTTCTGCCCGGGAAAACAAAACCCAAAACCCTACGTTCCATGGTCTCAGTTTGCAGAGCTCCGTGGGCACCCTCAAAGCAGAGCGAGTTGGCACAAGTTGCAGCTTGTCCCTGGGCAGCATCTTGATATTCGTGGAAATTGAGCCGCCAGCCTGCCCCTGAGGAACAAGGGCCTACCTGGTACTGACAAAGGCTTCTGCCCTGGAAAACAAAACCCACCACCCCACGTTCCACATCTCAGTTTGCAGAGCTCCATGGGCACTCTCAAAGCAGTACGAGTTGTCACAGGTGGCAATTTGTCCCTGGGCGGCATCTTGATATTCGTGGAAATCCTGCAGGCAGCCGGCCCCCAAGGGCCAAGGGCCTACCTGGTACTGACAAAGGTTTCTGCCCAGGAAAACAAAACCCAGCACCCCACGTTTCTGGTCTCAGTTTGCAGAGCGCCATGGGCACTCTCAAAGCAGCGCGAGTTGGCACAGGTGGCAGCTTGTCCCTGGGCAGCATCTTGATATTCGTGGAAATCTTGCTGCCAGCCTGCCCCTAACGAACAAGGGCCTACCTGGTACTGAGAGAGGCTTCTGCCCGGGAAAACAAAACCCAGAACCCCACATACTTTCTCTCAGTTTGAAGAGCTCCGTGGGCACTCTCAAAGCAGCCCGAGTTGGCACAAGTGGCAGCTTGTCCCTGGGCAGCATCTTGATATTCGTGGAAATCCTGCAGGCAGCTGGCCCCCAAGGGCCAAGGCCTCACCTGGTACTGACAAATGCTTCTGCCCGGGGAAACAAAACCCAGCACCCCACATTTCTGGTCTCAGTTTGCAGAGCACCATGGGCACTCTCGAAGCAGCCTGAGTTAGCACAGGTGGCAGCTTGTCCCTGGGCAGCATCTTGATATTCGTGGAATTCCAGCAGGCTGCCTGCCCTTAAGGACCAAAGGGCCTACCTGGGATTGACAAAGGCTTCTGCCCGGGGAAACAAAACTCAGCACCCCAGATTCATGGTCTCAGTTTGCAGAGCTCCGTGGGCACTCTCAAAGCAGCCCGAGTTGGCACAGGTGGCAGCTTGTCCCTGGGCAGCATCTTGATATTCGTGGAAATCCTGGTGCCAGCCTCCCCCAAAGGGCCGAGGGCCTACCTGGTCCTGCAAATGTTTCTGCCCGGGAAAACAAAACCCACAAACCCACGTTCCACATCTCAGTTTGAAGAACTCCGTGGGCACTCTCAAAGCGGCCCGAGTTGGCACAGGTGGCAGAATATCCCTGGGCAGCATCTTGTTATTTGGGGAAATCTTGCTGCCAGGCTGTCCCTAAGGAACAAGGGCCTACCTTGTACTGACAAAGGCTTCTGCCCGGGGAAACAAAACCCAGCACCCCACATTTCTGGTCTCAGTTTGCAGAGCACCATGGGCACTCTCAAAGCAGCGCGAGTTGGCACAGGTGGCAGCATGTCCCTTGGCGGCATCTTGATATTCGTGGAAATCCAGCAGGCTGCCTGCCCTTAAGGACCGCGGGCCTTTCTGGCACTGCAAATGCTTCTGCCCGGAGATACAAAACTAAGCACCCCAGGTTCATGGTCTCAGTTTGCAGAGCTCCATGGGCACTCTCAAAGCAGCGCGAGTTGGCACAGGTGGCAGCTTGTCCCTGGGCAGCATCTTGATATTCGTGGAAATTCAGCCGGCAGCCTGCCCCTGAGGAACAAGGGCCCTCCTGGTAAAGACAAAGGCTTCTTCCCGGGGAAACAAAACCCACCACCCCACGTTCCACATCTCAGTTTGCAGAGCTCCGTGGGCACGCTCAAAGCAGCGCGAGTTGGCACAGGTGGCAGCTTGTCCCTGGGTGGCATCTTGATATGCGTGGAAATCCAGCAGGCAGACTGCCTCTAAGGGCTGAGGACCTACTTGGTACTGACAAATACTTCTGCCTGGGAAAACAAAACCCAGAACCCCACATACTTTCTCTCAGTTTGATGAGCTCCGTGGGCACTCTCAAAGCAGCGCGAGTTGGCACAAGTGGCAGCTTGTCCCTGGGCGGCATCTTGATATTCGTGGAAATCCTGCAGGCAGCCGGCCCTGAAGTTCCGAGAGCTTACCTGGTACTGCAAATGCTTCTGCCCGGGAAAACAAAACTCACCAACGCACGTTCCTGTTCTCACTTTGCAGAGCTCCATGGGCACTCTCAAAGCAGCCCAAGTTGGCACAGGTGGCAGCTTGTCACTGGTCAGCATCTTGATATTCGTGGAAATCCAGCAGGCAGCCGGCCCCCAAGGGCCAAGGGCCGACCTGGTAATGACAAAGGCTTCTGCCCTGGAAAACAAAACTCAGCACCCCACGGTCCTGGTCACAGTTTGCAGAGCTCCGTGGGCACTCTCAAAGCAGCGCGAGTTGGCACAGGTGGCAGCTTGTCCCTGGGCAGCATCTTGATATTCATGGAAATCCACCAGGCTGCCTGCCCTTAAGGACCGAGGGCCTATCTGGCACTGCAAATGCTTCTGCCCGGAGATACATAACTAAGCACCCCAGGTTCATGGTCTCAGTTTGCAGAGCTCCGTGGGCACTCTCAAAGCAGCCTGAGTTGCCACAGGTGGCAGCTTGTCCCTGGGTGGCATCTTGATATTCGTGGAAATCTTGCTGCCAGCCTGCCCCTAAGGAACAAGGGCCTACCTGGTAGTGAGAGAGGCTTCTTCCCGGGAAAACCAAAGCCACAACCCTACGTTCCTGGTCTCAGTTTGCCGAGCTCCGTGGGCACTCTCAAAGCAGCCCGAGTTGGCACAGTTGGCAGCTCCTCCGTGGGCAGCATCTTGATATTCGTGGAAATTCAGCAGGCAGCCGGCCCCCAAGGGTCAAGGGACGACCTGGTAATGACAAAGGCTTCTGCCCTGGAAAACAAAACTCAGCAACCCACGGTCCTGGTCACAGTTTGCAGAGCTCCGTGGGCACTCTCAAAGCAGCCCGAGTTGGCACAGGTGGCAGCTTGTCCCTGGGCGGAAACTTGATTTTCGTGGAAATCCTGGTGCCAGCCTCCCCCAAAGGGCCGAGGGCCTACCTGGTCCTGCAAATGTTTCTGCCCGGGAAAACAAAACCCACAAACCCACGTTCCACATCTCAGTTTGAAGAACTTCGTGGGCACTCTCAAAGGAGCCCGAGTTGGCACAGGTGGCAGAATATCCCTGGGCAGCATCTTGATATTCGGGGAAATCTTGCTGCCAGGCTGTCCCTAAGGAACAAGGGCCTACTTGGTACTGACAAAGGCTTCTGCCCGGGGAAACAAAACCCAGCACCCCACATTTCTGGTCTCAGTTTTCAGAGCACCATGGGCACTCTCCAAGCAGCGTGAGTTGGCACAGGTGGCAGCTTGTCCCTGGGCAGCATCTTGATATTCGTGGAAATCCAGCAGGCTGCCTGCCCTTAAGGACCGAGGGCCTATCTGGCACTGCAAATGCTTCTGCCCGGAGATACAAAACTAAGCACCCCAGGTTCATGGTCTCAGTTTGCAGAGCACCATGGGCACTCTCAAAGCAGCCCGAGTTGGCACAGGTGGCAGCTTGTCCCTGGGCGGCATCTTGATATTCGTGGAAATCCAGCAGGCTGCCTGCCACTGAGGAACAAGGGCCCAACTGGTACTGACAAAGGCTTCTGCCCTGGAAAACAAAACCCAGCAACCCACGTTTCTGGTCTCAGTTTACAGAGCACCATGGGCACTCTTAAAGCAGCCCGAGTTGGCACAGGTGGCAGCTTGTCCCTGGGCAGCATCTTGATATTCATGGAAATCCAGCAGGCTGCCTGCCCTTAAGGACCGCGGGCCTGCCTGGTACTGAGAGAGGCTTCTGCCCGGGAAAACAAAACCCACAACCCTACGTTCCTGGTCTCAGTTTGCAGAGCTCCTTGGGCACCCTCAAAGCAGCGCGAGTTGGCACAAGTGGCAGCTTGTCCCTGGGCAGCATCTTGATATTAGTGGAAATTCAGCCGGCAGCCTGCCCCTGAGGAACAAGGGCCCTCCTGGTACTGACAAAGGCTTCTGCCCGGGGAAACAAAACTCACCAAGGCAAGTTCCTGGTCTCACTTTGCAGAGCTCCATGGGCACTCTCAAAGCAGCCCGAGTTGGCACAGGTGGCAGCTTGTCCCTGGGCAGCATCTTGATATGCGTGGAAATCCTGCAGCCAGCTGGCCCCCAAGGGCCAAGGGCCTACGTGGTACTGACAAAGGCTTCTGCCCGGGAAAATAAAACCCATAACCCCAGATATTTTCTCCCAGTTTGAAGAGCTCCGTGGGCACTCTCAAAGCAGCCCGAGTTGGCACAGGTGGCAGCTTGTCCCTAGGCGGCGTCTTGATATTCATGGAAATCCAGCAGGCTGCCTGCCCTTAAGGACCAAGGGCCTACCTGGCACTGC
>NW_024037370.1:0-45353 GCF_015832195.1 Motacilla alba alba
GTTCTGCCCGGGAAAAAAAAACCCGAAACCCCACATACTTTGGCTCAGTTTGAAGAGATCCGTGGGCACTCTCAAAGCAGCGTGAGTTGGCACAGGTGGCAGCTTGTCCCTGGGCGGCATCTTGATATTCGTGGAAGTCTTGCTGCCAGCCTGCCCCTAAGGGCCGAGGGCCTACCTGGTACTTACAATGGCTTCTGCCCGGGGAAACATAACCCATAACCCCATGTACCCTGTCTCAGTTTTTAGAGCTCCGTGGGCACCCTCAAAGCAGCCCGAGCTGGCACAGGTGGCAGCTTGTCCCTGGGCAGCATCTTGATATTCGTGGAAATTCAGCAGGCAGCCTGCCCCTAAGGAACAAGGGCCTACCTGGTACTGAGAGAGGCTTCTGCCCGAGAAAACAAAACCCACAACCCTAGGTTATGGTCTCAGTTTGCAGAGCTCCGTGGGCACCCCCAAAGCAGCGCGAGTTGGCCCAAGTGGCAGCTTGTCCCTGGGCAGCATCTTGATATTCGTGGAAATCCAGCAGGCAGACGGCCCTGAAGTTCCGAGAGCCTGCCTGGTACTGCAAATGCTTCTGCCCGGGGAAACAAAACTCACCAAGGCAAGTTCCTGGTCTAACTTTGCAGAGCTCCATGGGCACTCTCAAAGCAGCCCGAGTTGGCACAGGTGGCAGCTTGTTCCTGGGCGGCATCTTGATATTCGTGGAAATCCAGCAGGCAGACTGCCTCTAAGGGCTGAGGGCCTACTTCGTACTGACAAAGGCTTCTGCCCGGGAAAACAAAACCCGAAACCCCACATACTTTGGCTCAGTTTGAAGAGCTCCGTGGGCACTGTCAAAGCAGCCCAAGTTGGCACAAGTGGCAGCTTGTCCCTGGGCAGCATTTTGATATTCGTGGAAATCCTGCAGGCAGCTGGCCCCCAAGGGCCAAGGGCCGACCTGGTACTGACAAAGGCTTCTGCCCGGGAAAACAAAACTCAGAACACCACGTTCTGGTCTCAGTTTGCAGAGCACCATGGGCACTCTCAAAGCAGCGCGAGTTGGCACAGGTGGCAGCTTGTCCCTGGGCAGCATCTTGATATTCGTGGAAATCCAGCAGGCTGCCTGCCCTTAAGGACCGAGGGCGTACCTGGCACTTCAAATGCTTCTGCCCGGAGAAACAAAACTCAGCACCCAAGGTTCATGGTCTCAGTTTGCAGAGCTCCATCGGCACTCTCAAAGCAGCACGAGTTGGCACAGGTGGCAGCTTGTCCCTGGGCAGCATCTTGATATTCGTGGAAATCCTGCAGGCAGCCTGCCCCTAAGGAACAAGGGCCTACCTGGTACTGACAAAGGCTTCTGCCCGGGAAAACAAAACCCACAACCCTACCTTCCTGGTCTCAGTTTGCAGAGCTCCGTGGGCACCCTCAAAGCAGCGGGAGTTGGCACAAGTGGCAGCTTGTCCCTGGGCAGCATCTTGATATTCGTGGAAATCCAGCCGGCAGCCTGCCCCTGAGGAACAAGGGCCTTCCTGGTACTGACAAAGGCTTCTGCCCAGGGAAACAAAATCCACCACCCCACGTTCCACATCTCAGTTTGCAGAGCACCGTGGGCACTCTCAAAGCAGCCCGAGTTGGCACAGGTGGCAGCTTGTCCCTGGGCGGCATCTTGATATTCGTGGAAATCCAGCAGGCAGCCTGCCCCTGTGGAACAAGGGCCGACCTGACACTGACAAAGGCTTCTGACCGGGAAAACAATACTCAGAACACCACTTTCCTGGTCCCAGTTTGCAGAGCTCCATGGGCACTCTCAAAGCAGCCCGAGTTGGCACAGGTGGCAGCTTGTCCCTGGCAGCATCTTGATATTCGTGGAAATCCAGCAGGCAGACTGCCCATAAGGAACAAGGACCCTCCTGGTACTGACAAAGGCTTCTGCCCTGGAAAACAAAACCCAGCACCCCACGTTTCTGGTCTCAGTTTGCAGAGCACCATGGGCACTCTCAAAGCAGCCCGAGTTGGCACAGGTGGCAGCTCCTCCGTGGGCAGCATTTTGATATTCGTGGAAATTCAGCAGGCTGACGGCCCTGAAAGACCGTGGGCCTATCTAGTACTGACAAATACTTCTGCCCGGGAAAACAAAACTCAGCACCCCATGGTCCTGGTCACAGTTTGCAGAGCTCCGTGGGCACTCTCAAAGCAGCGTGAGTTGGCACAAGTGGCAGCTTGTCCCTGGGCGGAAACTTGATTTTCGTGGAAATCCTGGTGCCAGCCTCCCCCAAAGGGCCGAGGGCCTACCTGGTCCTGCAAATGTTTCTGCCCGGGAAAACAACACCGACAAACCCACGTTCCTGGTCTCAGTTTGAAGAACTCCGTGGGCACTCTCAAAGCAGCCCGAGTTGGCACAGGTGGCAGCTTGTCCCTGGGCAGCATTTTGATATTCGGGGAAATCTTGCTTCCAGGCTGTCCCTAAGGAACAAGGGCCTACTTGGTACTGACAAAGGCTTCTGCCCTGGAAAACAAAACCCAGCACCCCACGTTTCTGGTCTTAGTTTGCAGAGCACCATGGGCACTCTCAAAGCAGCGTGAGTTGGCACAGGTGGCAGCTTGTCCCTGGGCAGCATCTTGATATTCGTGGAAATCCAGCAGGCTGCCTGCCCTTAAGGACCGAGGGCCTACCTGGCACTGCAAATGCTTCTGCCCGGAGAAACAAAACTCAGCACCCCAGGTTCATGGTCTCAGTTTGCAGAGCTCCGTGGGCACTCTCAAAGCAGCCCGAGTTGGCACAGGTGGCAGAATATCCCTGGGCAGCATCTTGATATTCGTGGAAAGCTTGCTGTCAGCCTGCACCTAAGGAACAAGGGCATACCTGGTACTGAGAGAGGCTTCTGCCCGGGAAAACAAAACCCACAGTCCTACGTTCCTGGTCTCAGTTTGCAGAGCTCCGTGGGCACCCTCATAGCAGCACGAGTTGGCCCAAGTGGCAGCTGGTCCCTGGGCGGCATCTTGATATTCGTGGAAATCCAGCTGGCAGCCTGCCCCTGAGGAACAAGGACTCTCCTGGTACTGACAAAGGCTTCTGCCCGGGGAAAGAAAACCCACCAGCCCATGTTCCACATCTCAGTTTGCAGAGCTCCGTGGGCACTCTCAAAGCAGCCCAAGTTGGCACAGGTGGCAGCTTGTCCCTGGGCGGCATCTTGATATTTGTGGAAATCCTGCAGGCAGCCGGCCCCCAAGGGCCAAGGGCCGACCTGGTACTGACAAAGGCTTCTGCCAGGGGAAACAAAACCCAGCACCCCACGTTTCTGGTCTCAGTTTGCAGAGCTCCATGGGCACCATCAAAGCAGCCCGAGTTGGCACAGGTGGCAGCTTGTCCCTGGGCAGCATCTTGATATTCGTGGAAATCCAGCAGGCAGTCGGCCCTGAAATTCCGAGGGCCTACCTGGTACTGACAAATGCTTCTACCCGGGGAAACAAAACTCACCAACGCACGTTCCTGGTCTCACTTTGCAGAGCTCCAAGGGCACTCTCAAAGCAGCCCGAGTTGGCACAGGTGGCAGCTTGTCCTTTGGCAGCATCTTGATATTCATGGAAATCCAGCAGGCTGCCTGCCCTTAAAGACCAAGGGCCTACCTGGCACTGCAAATGCTTCTGCCCAGGGAAACAAAACTCAGCACCCCAGGTTCATGGTCTCAGTTTGCAGAGCTCCATGGGCACTCTCAAAGCAGCCCGAGTTGCCACAGGTGGCAGCTTGTCCCTGGGCAGCATCTTGATATTCGTGGAAATCTTCCTTCCCTGCCCCTAAGGAACAAGGGCCTACCTGGCACTGAGAGAGGCTTCTGCCCGGGAAAACAAAACCCACAATCCTACGTTCCTGGTCTCAGTTTGCAGAGCTCCGTGGGCACCCTCAAAGCAGCGCGAGTTGGCCCAAGTGGCAGCTTGTCCCTGGGCAGCATCTTGATATTCGTGGAAATTGAGCCGCCAGCCTGCCCCTGATGAACAAGGGCCCTCCTGGTACTGACAAAGGCTTCTGCCCAGGGAAACAAAACCCACCACCCCACGTTCCACATCTCAGTTTGCAGAGCTCCATGGGCACTCTCAAAGCAGACCGAGTTAGCACAGGTGGCAGCTTGTCCCTGGGCGGCATCTTGGTATTGGCGGAAATCCAGCAGGCAGACGGCCCCTAAGGGCCGTGGGCCTACCTGGAACAGACAAAGGCTTCTGCCCAGGTAAACAAAATTCGCCAACACACGTTCATGGTCTCAGTTTGCAGAGCTCCATGGGTACTCTAAAATCAGCGTGAGTTGCCACAGGTGGCAGCTTGTCCCTGGGCGGCATCTTGATATTCATCGAAATCCGGCAGGCCGACGGCCCCTAAGGACTGAGAGCCTACCAGGTACAGACAAAGGCTTCTGCCCTGGAAAACAAAACCCAGCACCCCACGTTCCGGGTCTCAGTTTGCAGAGCTCTGTGGGCACTCTTAAAGCAGCCCGAGTTGGCACAGGTGGCAGCTTGCCCCTGAGCGGCATCTTGATATTGGCGGAAATCCAGCCGGCAGCCGGCCCATAAGTGCCAAGGGCCTACCTGGTACTGACAAGTGCTTCTGCCCAGGGAAACAAAACAGACCAACCCACGTTAATGGTCTCAGTTTGCAGAGCTCCATGGGCACTCTCAAGGCAGCGCGAGTTGGCACAGGTGGCAGCTTGTCCCTGGGCAGCATCTTCAGATTCGCAAAAACCCAGCAGGCAGCTGGCCCCGAAGGGCGAAGGCCTACCTGGTACGGACAAAGGCTTCTGCCGAGGAAAAAAAAAAACTCACCATCCCACGCTCCTGGTTTCTGTTTGTAGAGCACCATGGGTACTCTCAAAGCAGCCCAAGTTGGCACAGGTGGCAGCTTGTTCCTGGGCGGCATCTAGATATGCGTGGAAATCCAGCAGGCAGACTGCCTCTAAGGGCCGAGGTCCTACTCGGTACTGACAAAGGGTTCTGCCCGGGAAAAAAAAAAACCCGAAACCCCACATACTTTGGCTCAGTTTGAAGAGCTCCGTGGGCACTCTCAAAGCAGCGTGAGTTGGCACAGGTGGCAGCTTGTCCCTGGGCGGCATCTTGATATTCGTGGAAGTCTTGCTGCCAGCCTGCCCCTAAGGGCCGAGGGCCTACCTGGTACTTACAATGGCTTCTGCCCGGGGAAACATAACCCATAACCCCATGTACCCTGTCTCAGTTTGCAGAGCTCCGTGGGCACCCTCAAAGCAGCCCGAGCTGGCACAGGTGGCAGCTTGTCCCTGGGCAGCATCTTGATATTCGTGGAAATTCAGCAGGCAGCCTGCCCCTAAGGGACAAGGGCCTACCTGGTACTGAGAGAGGCTTCTGCCCGAGAAAACAAAACCCACAACCCTAGGTTATGGTCTCAGTTTGCAGAGCTCCGTGGGCACCCCCAAAGCAGCGCGAGTTGGCCCAAGTGGCAGCTTGTCCCTGGGCAGCATCTTGATATTCGTGGAAATCCAGCAGGCAGACGGCCCTGAAGTTCCGAGAGCCTGCCTGGTACTGCAAATGCTTCTGCCCGGGGAAACAAAACTCACCAAGGCAAGTTCCTGGTCTAACTTTGCAGAGCTCCATGGGCACTCTCAAAGCAGCCCGAGTTGGCACAGGTGGCAGCTTGTTCCTGGGCGGCATCTTGATATTCGTGGAAATCCAGCAGGCAGACTGCCTCTAAGGGCTGAGGGCCTACTTCGTACTGACAAAGGCTTCTGCCCGGGAAAACAAAACCCATAACCCCACATACTTTCTCTCAGTTTGAAGAGCTCCGTGGGCACTGTCAAAGCAGCCCAAGTTGGCACAAGTGGCAGCTTGTCCCTGGGCAGCATTTTGATATTCGTGGAAATCCTGCAGGCAGCTGGCCCCCAAGGGCCAAGGGCCGACCTGGTACTGACAAAGGCTTCTGCCCGGGAAAACAAAACTCAGAACACCACGTTTCTGGTCTCAGTTTGCAGAGCACCATGGGCACTCTCAAAGCAGCGCGAGTTGGCACAGGTGGCAGCTTGTCCCTGGGCAGCATCTTGATATTCGTGGAAATCCTGCAGGCAGCCTGCCCCTAAGGAACAAGGGCCTACCTGGTACTGACAAAGGCTTCTGCCCGGGAAAACAAAACCCACAACCCTACCTTCCTGGTCTCAGTTTGCTGAGCTCCGTGGGCACCCTCAAAGCAGCGCGAGTTGGCACAAGTGGCAGCTTGTCCCTGGGCAGCATCTTGATATTCGTGGAAATCCAGCCGGCAGCCTGCCCCTGAGGAACAAGGGCCTTCCTGGTACTGACAAAGGCTTCTGCCCAGGGAAACAAAATCCACCACCCCACGTTCCACATCTCAGTTTGCAGAGCACCGTGGGCACTCTCAAAGCAGCCTGAGTTGGCACAGGTGGCAGCTTGTCCCTGGGCGGCATCTTGATATTTGTGGAAATCCTGCAGGCAGCCGGCCCCCAAGGGCCAAGGGCCGACCTGGTACTGATAAAGGCTTCTGCCCAGGGAAAACAAAACCCAGCACCCCACGTTTCTGGTCTCAGTTTGCAGAGCTCCGTGGGCACTCTCAAAGCAGCCCGAGTTGGCACAGGTGGCAGCTTGTCCCTGGGCGGCATCTTGATATTTGTGGAAATCCTGCAGGCAGCCGGCCCCCAAGGGCGAAGGCCTGACCTGGTACTGACAAAGGCTTCTGCCCGGGGAAACAAAACCCAGCACCCCACGTTCCTGGTCTCAGTTTGCAGAGCTCCATGGGCACTCTCAAAGCAGCCCGAGTTGGCACAGGTGGCAGCTTGTCCCTGGGCGGCATCTTGATATTCGTGGAAATCCAGCAGGCAGCCTGCCCCTGTGGAACAAGGGCCGACCTGACACTGACAAAGGCTTCTGACCGGGAAAACAATACTCAGAACACCACTTTCCTGGTCCCAGTTTGCAGAGCTCCATGGGCACTCTCAAAGCAGCCCGAGTTGGCACAGGTGGCAGCTTGTCCCTGGGCAGCATCTTGATATTCGTGGAAATCCAGCAGGCAGACTGCCCATAAGGAACAAGGACCCTCCTGGTACTGACAAAGGCTTCTGCCCTGGAAAACAAAACCCAGCACCCCACGTTTCTGGTCTCAGTTTGCAGAGCACCATGGGCACTCTCAAAGCAGCCCGAGTTGGCACAGGTGGCAGCTCCTCCGAGGGCAGCATCCTGATATTCGTGGAAATTCAGCAGGCTGACGGCCCTGAAAGACCGTGGGCCTACCTAGTACTGACAAATACTTCTGCCCGGGAAAAGAAAACTCAGCACCCCACGGTCCTGGTCACAGTTTGCAGAGCTCCGTGGGCACTCTCAAAGCAGCGTGAGTTGGCAAAGGTGCCCGCTTGTCCCTGGGCGGAAACTTGATATTCGTGGAAATCCTGGTGCCAGCCTCCCCCAAAGGGCCGAGGGCCTACCTGGTCCTGCAAATGTTTCTGCCCGGGAAAACAACACCGACAAACCCACGTTCCTGGTCTCAGTTTGAAGAACTCCGTGGGCACTCTCAAAGCAGCCCGAGTTGGCACAGGTGGCAGAATATCCCAGGGCAGCATTTTGATATTCGTGGAAATCCAGCAGGCAGACTGCCCATAAGGAACAAGGACCCTCCTGGTACTGACAAAGGCTTCTGCCCTGGAAAACAAAACCCAGCACCCCACGTTTCTGGTCTCAGTTTGCAGAGCACCATGGGCACTCTCAAAGCAGCGCGAGTTGGCACAGGTGGCAGCTTGTCCCTGGGCAGCATCTTGATATTCGTGGAAATCCAGCAGGCTGCCTGCCCTTAAGGACCGAAGGCCTACCTGGCACTGCAAATGCTTCTGCCCGGAGAAACAAAACTCAGCACCCCAGGTTCATGGTCTCAGTTTGCAGAGCTCCGTGGGCACTCTCAAAGCAGCCCGAGTTGGCACAGGTGGCAGAATATCCCTGGGCAGCATCTTGATATTCGTGGAAAGCTTGCTGCCAGCCTGCACCTAAGGAACAAGGGCATACCTGGTACTGAGAGAGGCTTCTGCCCGGGAAAACAAAACCCACAGTCCTACGTTCCTGGTCTCAGTTTGCAGAGCTCCGAGGGCACCCTCATAGCAGCACGAGTTGGCCCAAGTGGCAGCTGCTCCTTGGGCAGCATCTTGATATTCGTGGAAATCCAGCCGGCAGCCTGCCCCTGAGGAACAAGGACTCTCGTGGTACTGACAAAGGCTTCTGCCCGGGGAAAGAAAACCCACCAGCCCATGTTCCACATCTCAGTTTGCAGAGCTCCATGGGCACTCTCAAAGCAGCCCAAGTTGGCACAGGTGGCAGCTTGTCCCTGGGCGGCATCTTGATATTTGTGGAAATCCTGCAGGCAGCCAGCCCCCAAGGGCCAAGGGCCGACCTGGTACTGACAAAGGCTTCTGCCAGGGGAAACAAAACCCAGCACCCCACGTTTCTGGTCTCAGTTTGCAGAGCTCCATGGGCACCATCAAAGCAGCCCGAGTTGGCACAGGTGGCAGCTTGTCCCTGGGCAGCATCTTGATATTCGTGGAAATCCAGCAGGCTGACGGCCCTGAAATTCCGAGGGCCTACCTGGTACTGACAAATGCTTCTGCCCGGGGAAACAAAACTCACCAACGCACGTTCCTGGTCTCACTTTGCAGAGCTCCAAGGGCACTCTCAAAGCAGCCCGAGTTGGCACAGGTGGCAGCTTGTCCTTTGGCAGCATCTTGATATTCATGGAAATCCAGCAGGCTGCCTGCCCTTAAAGACCAAGGGCCTACCTGGCACTGCAAATGCTTCTGCCCAGGGAAACAAAACTCAGCACCCCAGGTTCATGGTCTCAGTTTGCAGAGCTCCATGGGCACCCTCAAAGCAGCCCGAGTTGGCACAGGTGGCAGCTTGTCCCTGTGCAGCATCTTGATATTCGTGGAAATCTTCCTGCCAGCCTGCCCCTAAGGAACAAGGGCCTACCTGGCACTGAGAGAGGCTTCTGCCCGGGAAAACAAAACCCACAATCCTACGTTCCTGGTCTCAGTTTGCAGAGCTCCATGGGCACTCTCAAAGCAGCCTGAGTTGGCACAGGTGGCAGCTTGTCCCTGGGCGGCATCTTGATATTGGCGGAAATCCAGCAGGCAGACGGCCCCTAAGGACTGAGAGCCTACCTGATACTGACACAGCTTCTGCCCCGGAATACAAAACTCACCAGCCCACGTTCCTGGTCTCAGTTGGCAGAGCTCTTTAGGCACTCTGCAAGCAGCCTGACTTGGCACTGGTGGCAGCCTGTCCCTTGGTGGCAACTTGAAATTCGTGGAAATCTAGCAACCAGCTAGCCGCAGTGGGCTGGTGTTGTGCGGCTTGCTTCTTCACCTCCTGCAAGCTGCCGGCTCTCCGTCTAGCGAAAGCGAAAGAGACGCTTCTTCGCGCACTGCTGCTTGTGCCGGTGGCGGTGCGCTCCGGAGCGCTGCTTCGGGCGAAAGACGCCGGCCAGCGGCACTTCGCTCCGGACAGCCCCGTACCTCGGTCTTCTGCCTCTCTCGTCGTCTGCATCCTAGCCAAAAGCTTCTCCATGACTTCTCGCCGAGAGAGAAAGTGTGCCAGCACTGCAAACATCTTCCCATCTTGCTTGACGAGTTCACCCAGTTCTTTGCATCTCGCAGCGCAAAGAGACCCGCAAGAGTTTCCACGGAGTGTTGCAGGAGCACTAGCAAGATGCATTGCAAAGTTGTCCAAAAACTTCTTCCATTCGCATGCTAACGTGATTTATAAAGGCATACGAGTGGCAATCCACCATCCCGCAGCAGTTCGACAGCTGCGCCCACAATGCTGCTGTTGTGCGGCTTGCTTCTTCACCTCCTGCAAGCTGCCGGCTCTCCGTCTAGCGAAAGCGAAAGAGCCGCTACTTCGCGCACTGCTGCTTGTGCCGGTGGCGGTGCGCTCCGGAGCGCTGCTTCGGGCGAAAGACGCCGGCCAGCGGCACTTCGCTCCGGACAGCCCCGTACCTCCGTCTTCTGCCTCTCTCGTCGTCTGCATCCTAGCCAAAAGCTTCTCCATGACTTCTCGCCGAGAGAGAAAGTGTGCCAGCACTGCAAACATCTTCCGATCTTGCTTGACGAGTTCACCCAGTTCTTTGCATCTCGCAGCTCAAAGAGACCCGCAAGAGTTTCCACGGAGCGTTGCAGGAGCACTAGCAAGATGCATTGCAAAGTTGTCCAAAAACTTCTTCCATTCGCATGCTAACGTGATTTTCAAAGGCATACGAGTGGCAATCCACCATCCCGCAGCAGTTCGACAGCTGCGCACACAAGGCTGCTGTTGTGCGGCTTGCTTCTTCACCTCCTGCAAGCTGCCGGCTCTCCGTCTAGCGAAAGCGAAAGAGCCGCTTCTTCGCGCACTGCTGCTTGTGCCGGTGGCGGTGCGCTCCGGAGCGCTGCTTCGGGCGAAAGACGCCGGCCAGCGGCACTTCGCTCCGGACAGCCCCGTACCTCCGTCTTCTGCCTCTCTCGTCGTCTGCATCCTAGCCAAAAGCTTCTCCATGACTTCTCGCCGAGAGAGAAAGTGTGCCAGCACTGCAAACATCTTCCGATCTTGCTTGACGAGTTCACCCAGTTCTTTGCATCTCGCAGCGCAAAGAGACCCGCAAGAGTTTCCACGGAGCGTTGCAGGAGCACTAGCAAGATGCATTGCAAAGTTGTCCAAAAACTTCTTCCATTCGCATGCTAACGTGATTTTCAAAGGCATACGAGTGTAAATCCACCATCCCGCAGCAGTAAGAGAGCTGCGCCCACAATGCTGCTGTTGTGCGGCTTGCTTCTTCACCTCCTGCAAGCTGCCGGCTCTCCGTCTAGCGAAGGCGAAAGAGCCGCTTCTTCGCGCACTGCTGCTTGTGCCGGTGGCGGTGCGCTCCGGAGCGCTGCTTCGGGCGAAAGACGCCGGCCAGCGGCACTTCGCTCCGGACAGCCCCGTACCTCCGTCTTCTGCCTCTCTCGTCGTCTGCATTCTAGCCAAAAGCTTCTCCATGACTTCTCGCCGAGAGAGAAAGTGTGCCAGCACTGCAAACATCTTCCGATCTTGCTTGACGAGTTCACCCAGTTCTTTGCATCTCGCAGCGCAAAGAGACCCGCAAGAGTTTCCACGGAGCGTTGCAGGAGCACTAGCAAGATGCATTGCAAAGTTGCCAAAAAACTTCTTCCATTCGCATGCTAACGTGATTTTCATAGGCATACGAATGGCAATCCACCATCCCGCAGCAGTTCGAGAGCTGCGCCCACAATGCTGCTGTTGTGCGGCTTGCTTCTTCACCTCCTGCAAGCTGCCGGCTCTCCGTCTAGCGAAGGCGAAAGAGCCGCTACTTCGCGCACTGCTGCTTGTGCCGGTGGCGGTGCGCTCCGGAGCGCTGCTTCGGGCGATAGACGCCCGCGAGCGGCACTTCGCTCCGGACAGCTCCGTACCTCCGTCTTCTGCCTCTCTCGTCGTCTGCCTTCTAGCCTAAAGCTTCTCCATGACTTCTCGCCGAGAGAGAAAGTGTGCCAGCACTGCAAACATCTTCCGATCTTGCTTGACGAGTTCACCCAGTTCTTTGCATCTCGCAGAGCAAAGAGACCCGCAAGAGTTTCCACGGAGCGTTGCAGGAGCACTAGCAAGATGCATTGCAAAGTTGTCCAAAAACTTCTTCCATTCGCATGCTAACGTGATTTTCAAAGGCATACGAGTGGCAATCCACCATCCCGCAGCAGTAAGAGAGCTGCGCCCACAATGCTGCTGTTGTGCGGCTTGCTTCTTCACCTCCTGCAAGCTGCCGGCTCTCCGTCTAGCGAAAGCGAAAGAGCCGCTACTTCGCGCACTGCTGCTTGTGCCGGTGGCGGGGCGCTCCGGAGCGCTGCTTCGGGCGAAAGACGCCGGCCAGCGGCACTTCGCTCCGGACAGCCCCGTACCTCCGTCTTCTGCCTCTCTCGTCGTCTGCATCCTAGCCAAAAGCTTCTCCATGACTTCTCGCCGAGAGAGAAAGTGTGCCAGCACTGCAAACATCTACCGATCTTGTTTGACGAGTTCACCCAGTTCTTTGCATCTCGCAGCGCAAAGAGACCCGCAAGAGTTTCCACGGAGCGTTGCAGGAGCACTAGCAAGATGCATTGCAAAGTTGCCAAAAAACTTCTTCCATTCGCATGCTAACGAGATTTTCATAGGCATACGAATGGCAACCCACCATCCCGCAGCAGTTCGAGAGCTGCGTACACAAGGCTGCTGTTGTGCGGCTTGCTTCTTCACCTCCTGCAAGCTGCCGGCTCTCCGTCTAGCGAAAGCGAAAGAGCCGCTACTTCGCGCACTGCTGCTTGTGCCGGTGGCGGTGCGCTCCGGAGCGCTGCTTCGGGCGAAAGACGCCGGCCAGCGGCACTTCGCTCCGGACAGCCCCGTACCTCCGTCTTCTGCCTCTCTCGTCGTCTGCATCCTAGCCAAAAGCTTCTCCATGACTTCTCGCCGAGAGAGAAAGTGTGCCAGCACTGCAAACATCTACCGATCTTGTTTGACGAGTTCACCCAGTTCTTTGCATCTCGCAGCGCAAAGAGACCCGCAAGAGTTTCCACGGAGTGTTGCAGGAGCACTAGCAAGATGCATTGCAAAGTTGTCCAAAAACTTCTTCCATTCGCATGCTAACGTGATTTTCAAAGGCATACGAGTGGCAATCCACCATCCCGCAGCAGTAAGAGAGCTGCGCCCACAATGCTGCTGTTGTGCGGCTTGCTTCTTCACCTCCTGCAAGCTGCCGGCTCTCCGTCTACCGAAGGCGAAAGAGCCGCTTCTTCGCGCACTGCTGCTTGTGCCGGTCTCGGTGCGCCCCCGTGTGGTGCTTCGGGCGAAAGACGCCGGCCAGCGGCACTTCGCTCCGGACAGCCCCGTACCTCCGTCTTCTGCCTCTCTCGTCGTCTGCATCCTAGCCAAAAGCTTCTCCATGACTTTTCGCCGACAGAAATTGGGTGCCAGCACAGCAAACGTCTCCCAGTCTTGGCCCTGATTTTTGTCGTGGCTGCGCATTGTTGAAGCATTTATCTTTTTAATAAAGCGGCGAATTTATTTCGAGATGGCTATGATCTCTTCATACTTATCCTTGTGCGGTCAAGACACAGCAACAATACATTCTTGAGAAAGGAAAACATCTCGAGAGATATTCCAGTCCATCGGTGTGGCGCAGCTGCTGAAAAAGGGCAAAGCTGAAGAACCTTGCTCATCTTAATTTCTGTGCATCTCGCAGCATGCGAAGCATGAGGCAGCCGAGCACCGCGCTTTTGTGCGCTCTTAATGGAATTGCAAAAAATCCCACAGCTTTTCATCCACAAGCACAGTCAGCTGCATTCGCTTTTGCTTCTTGAAAAACTCACCGCTCTCCTTATATCGGTGTAGATCTTGATCTCTGGTTCCTGGGACTTTACCCAAGTGTTTGCTGTTTTGTACTTTCTTCTTTGGCAGTCAGGAACTTGTATATATAATCTGGTACATGTTTCTTGGAAAACATTTCCTGTCTAAAAATGATACATAGCTGCAATTTACCCGACTGTATATAACTACTCTTTTACTGTATAAAAAAGTGTATTAGAATGATACACCACCTGAATTTCAATGATTGAAAAAAGCGTCTTACTTCTTTTTCCTATTCTCTGTATTTCCTTCTCTTTGTTATGTTTCTTTGGCTATTATGTGCGTGCCCAATGGTTTTTCTGTTCCTGTTGTGGGACAGCAAATGTTCAGGCTCTTCTAATTTTGTCACTACTTAAATAATCCATCTTCCCCGCCGGAAAGATGCAGGATGTGTCTCATTTTCACTGCTCCTGTTTTGTTTCCTTATTCTTTTGAATGGCTCCCTGTCTTCCTACTCACACTCTGAGTAACGAATTTCTAATTTTCTTTCCTATCTGCCTTTATCAATTTTTCTCTGACTTGGATGCTATTGAATTAAGCCATGCCAAGTTGAAGAATTGCATCAAGAAGAGTGCTCAATGAAAAAAAAAACATTTAGTTTTGGGGTTCTATCACAGAAGAGTTCAAAGACTCTTCCCATGTGAAGAATATCTGATGAATATCTTAAAAACTATCATCTCTGTGTAAGTATTTTGCATCCAGTTCTTGCTCTAGTCCTTGCTTTGGCAAATTTGACACAAGTGAGGCATTGTGTGTTTTGCAGCTTCTAGGGAGATGGTTCCAGGTCTTGAGAAAGTCGTGGGCTTTGTCTCATCTTTAGACATCTGAAAATCACCTAGGCATCCCAAAGACTCATTAGAAATACAAATACCTGCAGGGAACCGGAGGTGAGCTTCATCTTACCATGTGTCTTGAACAGGGTGTTCTATGTGTGAAAGAGATTCTAGTCAGAATTCTGCTCAGTACAGTCCATCAAGTTGAGAGAATTGATCATTTTAATCTGGGCTTTATATCCACAGAGGCTGAAGGTGTCTCCATGCTCCAGTGCCTATCAGTCTTCTCAAATATTTCAATCCATGAGTTGAATTCTAGAAGCAAAAACTTTTCTCCAGGTGACCTTTACCAAGAGACTCAATGTTAGGTGGAATCAAACAACTCCTTTTTTATCCATTTTATCGAAAGTGATCTTAAAGATTCAATCCATATGCTTAGGTGAGAGAAATCCTACCATTGGCAGATGGCATGTATTGGCCAGTATTGACAGCAGAAAGAAGCAAAAAAGCATGCCAAAAAATGCTGAATGCAGTAAGCAGACCATCAAGCAAACCGGTGGAAAAATAGTTGCTTTGTATGTAAGATGAATCGGAGAGATACATATGGAGTTCTTCATGATGTTTTTCATTGACATTTAAACTAGGAAAGAGGTTAAAACTATGATGGAAGGGATTAATTGCTTGATGTTAGAGTATTTCTTTAGAGAGACATAACAAGTGAATACATGTTTAACCAGTTATCGGCTTCCCATCAGCAATGGGTGCACTTTAATTGCCTTTAAAAGCTGTAATGAAATACTTTTTAAAGCAATTTTTTCCCCTTATTTTTGCAAGAGCTTTTTTCTGTTATTTTTGAAAAATAGGAAAAATTTCCAGTAAAGGATCAACGGGCTGCTCTGTCATTTAATATTAGAAAACACTTATGGTATACTTTCTAGAAGAAAAAGTACCTAAAAAAAGGAGTATTCCCATTATGCTTGTAAAACGATCTTCCAACCATAAGAAAATCAAAAATTATACTATTTCAAGGATCTCACACTCCTAGAACACATTCATTTACCACACTCATAATTTATCAAACACAGCTTGTAATTAGACCTCTAAGAGTCAAACAGAGCGTTGTATCCACAGGCACTGTGAGAGCAGCCTGAGGTGGCACAGGTGGCAGGTTGTACGTGAGCTAGATCTTGATCAATGCGGCATTACAGCAGCCAACCGGGGCCTGCACGCAAGGCCCATCCAAAAAATGTGGTGAGCTTTTTCCCAGGGAAACCAAACTCACCACCTCACCTTCCTGGTCTCAGGCCCCAAATGGCCACAAAAGTACTGTGCGGGCAACAGCCCAGGAAAAAAAACTCAACACCTCACCGTCTAGGTCTCAGTTTGCAGAGCTCTGTGGGCACTGTGCAAGCACCCAACGTTGGCACAGCTATCAGCCTTTAATTGGATGGCATCCTGATTAATACAGAAATCGAGCAGGCACCAAGCATCAACGTGCTTAGGGACACCTAGGTATTGTGCATTATACTGCCCAAGGAGAAAAAAACCCACCACCCCAAGGTCTTAGTCTCAGTTTGCAGAGTTCCGTGGGCACTCTCAAAGCAGCCAGAGCTAGCACAGGTGGCAGCTTGTCCCTGAGAGGCATCTTGATATTTGTGGATATCCAGGAGGCAACAGGCCCCTTAGGGCCGAGGGCCTACCTGGTACTGACAAAGGCTTCTTCCCAGAAAAACAAAGCTCACCATCCCACGTTGCTGGTCTCAGTTTGTAGAGCTCCATGGGCACTCTCAAAGCAGCCCGAGTTGGCACAGGTGGCAGCTTGACCCGGGACGGCACCGTGATATTCGGGCAAATCCAGCGGGGAGCCGGCCGCTAAGGGTGGAGGGCCGACCTAGTACAGAGATAGTCTTCTACCCAGCAAAACAAGACACACTACCCGACGTTCCAGGCCACAGTTTGAAGAGCTCCATGGGCACTCTCAAAGCAGCCCGAGTTGGCACAGGTGGCAGCTTGTCCCTGGGCGGCATCTTGATATTCGTGGAAATCCAGCAGGCAGCCTGCCCCTGTGGAACAAGGGCCGACCTGACACTGACAAAGGCTTCTGACCGGGAAAACACTACTCAGAACACCACTTTCCTGGTCCCAGTTTGCAGAGCTCCATGGGCACTCTCAAAGCAGCCCGAGTTGGCACAGGTGGCAGCTTGTCCCTGGGCAGCATCTTGATATTCGTGGAAATCCAGCAGGCAGACTGCCCATAAGGAACAAGGACCCTCCTGGTACTGACAAAGGCTTCTGCCCTGGAAAACAAAACCCAGCACCCCACGTTTCTGGTCTCAGTTTGCAGAGCACCATGGGCACTCTCAAAGCAGCCCGAGTTGGCACAGGTGGCAGCTCCTCCGTGGGCAGCATCCTGATATTCGTGGAAATTCAGCAGGCTGACGGCCCTGAAAGACCGTGGGCCTACCTAGTACTGACAAATACTTCTGCCCGGGAAAACAAAACTCAGCACCCCACGGTCCTGGTCACAGTTTGCAGAGCTCCGTGGGCACTCTCAAAGCAGCGTGAGTTGGCAAAGGTGGCAGCTTGTCCCTGGGCGGAAACTTGATTTTCGTGGAAATCCTGGTGCCAGCCTCCCCCAAAGGGCCAGCAAATGTTTCTGCCCGGGAAAACAACACGGACAAACCCACGTTCCTGGTCTCAGTTTGAAGAACTCCGTGGGCACTCTCAAAGCAGCCCGAGTTGGCACAGGTGGCAGCTTGTCCCTGGGCAGGATTTTGATATTCGGGGAAATCTTGCTTCCAGGCTGTCCCTAAGGAACAAGGGCCTACTTGGTACTGACAAAGGCTTCTGCCCAGGGAAAACAAGACCCAGCACCCCACGTTTCTGGTCTCAGTTTGCAGAGCTCCGTGGGCACTCTCAAAGCAGCCCGAGTTTGCACAGGTGGCAGCTTGTCCCTGGGCGGCATCTTGATATTTGTGGAAATCCAGCAGGCTGCCTGCCCTTAAGGACCGAGGGCCTACCTGGCACTGCAAATGCTTCTGCCCGGAGAAACAAAACTCAGCACCCCAGGTTCATGGTCTCAGTTTGCAGAGCTCCGTGGGCACTCTCAAAGCAGCCCGAGTTGGCACAGGTGGCAGAATATCCCTGGGCAGCATCTTGATATTCGTGGAAAGCTTGCTGCCAGCCTGCACCTAAGGAACAAGGGCATACCTGGTACTGAGAGAGGCTTCTGCCCGGGAAAACAAAACCCACAGTCCTACGTTCCTGGTCTCAGTTTGCAGAGCTCCGTGGGCACCCTCATAGAAGCACGAGTTGGCCCAAGTGGCAGCTGCTCCTTGGGCAGCATCTTGATATTCGTGGAAATCCAGCCGGCAGCCTGCCCCTGAGGAACAAGGACTCACCTGGTACTGACAAAGGCTTCTGCCCGGGGAAAGAAAACCCACCAGCCCATGTTCCACATCTCAGTTTGCAGAGCTCCATGGGCACTCTCAAAGCAGCCCAAGTTGGCACAGGTGGCAGCTTGTCCCTGGGCGGCATCTTGATATTTGTGGAAATCCTGCAGGCAGCCGGCCCCAAAGGGCCAAGGGCCGACCTGGTACTGACAAAGGCTTCTGCCAGGGGAAACAAAACTCACCAACGCACGTTCCTGGTCTCACTTTGCAGAGCTCCAAGGGCACTCTCAAAGCAGCCCGAGTTGGCACAGGTGGCAGCTTGTCCTTTGGCAGGATCTTGATATTCATGGAAATCCAGCAGGCTGCCTGCCCTTAAAGACCAAGGGCCTACCTGGCACTGCAAATGCTTCTGCCCAGGGAAACAAAACTCAGCACCCCAGGTTCATGGTCTCAGTTTGCAGAGCTCCATCGGCACTCTCAAAGCAGCCCGAGTTGCCACAGGTGGCAGCTTGTCCCTGGGCAGCATCTTGATATTCGTGGAAACCTTCCTGCCAGCCTGCCCCTAAGGAACAAGGGCCTACCTGGCACTGAGAGAGGCTTCTGCCCGGGAAAACAAAACCCACAATCCTACGTTCCTGGTTTCAGTTTGCAGAGCTCCGTGGGCACCCTCAAAGCAGCGCGAGTTGGCACAAGTGGCAGCTTGTCCCTGGGCAGCATCTTGATATTCGTGGAAATTGAGCCGCCAGCCTGCCCCTGATGAACAAGGGCCCTCCTGGTACTGACAAAGGCTTCTGCCCAGGGAAACAAAACCCACCACCCCACGTTCCACATCTCAGTTTGCAGAGCTCCATGGGCACTCTCAAAGCAGACCGAGTTAGCACAGGTGGCAGCTTGTCCCTGGGCGGCATCTTGGTATTGGCGGAAATCCAGCAGGCAGACGGCCCCTAAGGGCCGTGGGCCTACCTGGAACAGACAAAGGCTTCTGCCCAGGTAAACAAAATTCGCCAACACACGTTCATGGTCTCAGTTTGCAGAGCTCCATGGGCACTCTAAAATCAGCGTGAGTTGGCACAGGTGGCAGCTTGTCCCTGGGCGGCATCTTGATATTCGTCGAAATCCGGCAGGCCGACGGCCCCTAAGGACTGAGAGCCTACCTGGTACTGACAAAGGCTTCTGCCCAGGAAAAAAAAACCCACCACCCCACGTTCCGGGTCTCAGTTTGCAGAGCTCTGTGGGCACTCTTAAAGCAGCCCGAGTTGGCACAGGTGGCAGCTTGCCCCTGGGCGGCATCTTGATATTGGAGGAAATCCAGCCGGCAGCCGGCCCATAAGTGCCAAGGGCCTACCTGGTACTGACAAATGCTTCTGCCCAGGGAAACAAAACAGACCAACCCACGTTAATGGTCTCAGTTTGCAGAGCTCCATGGGCACTCTCAAGGCAGCGCGAGTTGGCACAGGTGGCAGCTTGTCCCTGGGCAGCATCTTCAGATTCGCAAAAACCCAGCAGGCAGCTGGCCCCGAAGGGCGAAGGCCTACCTGGTACGGACAAAGGCTTCTGCCCAGGTAAACTAAGCTCACCACACCACGTGCCTGGTCTCAGATTGCAGAACTCCATGGGCACACTGAAAGCAGCCCGAATTGGCACAGGTGGCAGTTTGTCCCTGGGCGGCATCTTGATATTCGCGGAAATCCAGCGAGCAGCCGCCCCAAAGGGCCAAGGGCCTATCTGGTACTGACAAAGGCTTCTGACCGCGGAAACAAAACCCACCACGCCACGTTCCTGGTCTCAGTTTGCAGAGCTCCATGGGCACTCTCAAAGCAGCCTGAGTTGGCACAGGTGGCAGCTTGTCCCTGGGCGGCATCTTGATATTGGCGGAAATCCAGCAAGCAGACGGCCCCTAAGGACTGAGAGCCTACCTGATACTGACACAGCTTCTGCCCCGGAATACAAAACTCACCAGCCCACGTTCCAGGTCTCAGTTTGCAGAGCTCCATGGGCACTCTCAAACCAGCCCGAGTTGGCACAGGTGGCAGCTTGTCCCTGGGTGGCATCTTGATATTCGTGGAAATCCAGCAGGCAGCCTGCCCCTGTGGAACAAGGGCCGACCTGACACTGACAAAGGCTTCTGACCGGGAAAACAATACTCAGAACACCACTTTCCTGGTCCCAGTTTGCAGAGCTCCATGGGCACTCTCAAAGCAGCCCGAGTTGCCACAGGTGGCAGCTTGTCCCTGGGCAGCATCTTGATATTCGTGGAAATCCAGCAGGCAGACTGCCCATAAGGAACAAGGACCCTCCTGGTACTGACAAAGGCTTCTGCCCTGGAAAACAAAACCCAGCACCCCACGTTTCTGGTCTCAGTTTGCAGAGCACCATGGGCACTCTCAAAGCAGCGTGAGTTGGCACAGGTGGCAGCTCCTCCGTGGGCAGCATCCTGATATTCGTGGAAATTCAGCAGGCTGACGGCCCTGAAAGACCGTGGGCCTACCTAGTACTGACAAATACTTCTGCCCGGGAAAACAAAACTCAGCACCCCACGGTCCTGGTCACAGTTTGCAGAGCTCCGTGGGCACTCTCAAAGCAGCGTGAGTTGGCAAAGGTGGCAGCTTGTCCCTGGGCGGAAACTTGATTTTCGTGGAAATCCTGGTGCCAGCCTCCCCCAAAGGGCCGAGGGCCTACCTGGTCCTGCAAATGTTTCTGCCCGGGAAAACAACACCGACAAACCCACGTTCCTGGTCTCAGTTTGAAGAACTCCGTGGGCACTCTCAAAGCAGCCCGAGTTGGCACAGGTGGCAGAATATCCCTGGGCAGCATTTTGATATTCGGGGAAATCTTGCTTCCAGGCTGTCCCTAAGGAACAAGGGCCTACTTGGTACTGACAAAGGCTTCTGCCCTGGAAAACAAAACCCAGCACCCCACGTTTCTGGTCTCAGTTTGCAGAGCACCATGGGCACTCTCAAAGCAGCGTGAGTTGGCACAGGTGGCAGCTTGTCCCTGGGCAGCACCTTGATATTCGTGGAAATCCAGCAGGCTGCCTGCCCTTAAGGACCGAGGGCCTACCTGGCACTGCAAATGCTTCTGCCCGGAGAAACAAAACTCAGCACCCCAGGTTCATGGTCTCAGTTTGCAGAGCTCCGTGGGCACTCTCAAAGCAGCCCGAGTTGGCACAGGTGGCAGAATGTCCCTGGGCAGCATCTTGATATTCGTGGAAAGCTTGCTGCCAGCCTGCCCCTAAGGAACAAGGGCATACCTGGTAATGAGAGAGGCTTCTGCCCGGGAAAACAAAACCCACAGTCCTACGTTCCTGGTCTCAGTTTGCAGAGCTCCGTGGGCACTCTCAAAGCAGCACGAGTTGGCACAGGTGGCAGCTTGTCCCTGGGCGGCATCTTGATATTCGTGGAAATCCTGCAGCCGCCAGCCTGCCCCCAAGGAACAAGGGCCCTGACCTGGTACTGACAAAGGCTTCTGCCCGGGGAAACAAAACCCACCACCCCACGTTCCAGGTCTCAGTTTGCAGAGCTCCATGGGCACTCTCAAAGCAGCCCGAGTTGGCACAGGTGGCAGCTTGTCCCTGGGCGGCATCTTGATATTCGTGGAAATCCTGCAGGCAGCCTGTCCCTAAGTGGAACAAGGGCCGACCTGGTACTGACAAAGGCTTCTGCCAGGGAAAACAAAACTCAGAACCCCACGTTCCTGGTCTCAGTTTGCAGAGCTCCATGGGCACTCTCAAAGCAGCGCGAGTTGGCACAGGTGGCAGCTTGTCCCTGGGCAGCATCTTGATATTCGTGGAAATCCAGCAGGCTGCCTGCCCTTAAGGACCGAGGGCCTACCTGGCACTGCAAATGCTTCTGCCCGGAGAAACAAAACTCAGCACCCCAGGTTCATGGTCTCAGTTTGCAGAGCTCCGTGGGCACTCTCAAAGCAGCCCGAGTTGGCACAGGTGGCAGAATATCCCTGGGCAGCATCTTGATATTCGTGGAAAGCTTGCTGCCAGCCTGCACCTAAGGAACAAGGGCATACCTGGTACTGAGAGAGGCTTCTGCCCGGGAAAACAAAACCCACAGTCCTACGTTCCTGGTCTCAGTTTGCAGAGCTCCGTGGGCACCCTCAAAGCAGCGCGAGTTGGCACAAGTGGCAGCTGGTCCTTGGGCAGCATCTTGATATTCGTGGAAATCCAGCCGGCAGCCTGCCCCTGAGGAACAAGGACTCACCTGGTACTGACAAAGGCTTCTGCCCGGGGAAAGAAAACCCACCAGCCCATGTTCCACATCTCAGTTTGCAGAGCTCCATGGGCACTCTCAAAGCAGCCCAAGTTGGCACAGGTGGCAGCTTGTCCCTGGGCGGCATTTTGATATTTGTGGAAATCTTGCAGGCAGCCGGCCCCTAAGGGCCAAGGGCCGACCTGGTACTGACAAAGGCTTCTGCCAGGGGAAACAAAACCCAGCACCCCACGTTTCTGGTCTCAGTTTGCAGAGCACCATGGGCACTCTCAAAGCAGCGTGAGTTGGCACAGGTGGCAGCTTGTCCCTGGGCAGCATCTTGATATTCGTGGAAATCCAGCAGGCTGCCTGCCCTTAAGGACCGAGGGCCTACCTGGCACTGCAAATGCTTCTGCTCGGAGAAACAAAACTCAGCACCCCAGGTTCATGGTCTCAGTTTGCAGAGCTCCGTGGGCACTCTCAAAGCAGCCCGAGTTGGCACAGGTGGCAGAATATCCCTGGGCAGCATCTTGATATTCGTGGAAAGCTTGCTGCCAGCCTGCACCTAAGGAACAAGGGCATACCTGGTACTGAGAGAGGCTTCTGCCCGGGAAAACAAAACCCACAGTCCTACGTTCCTGGTCTCAGTTTGCAGAGCTCCGTGGGCACCCTCATAGCAGCACGAGTTGGCCCAAGTGGCAGCTGCTCCTTGGGCAGCATCTTGATATTCGTGGAAATCCAGCCGGCAGCCTGCCCCTGAGGAACAAGGACTCACCTGGTACTGACAAAGGCTTCTGCCCGGGGAAAGAAAACCCACCAGCCCATGTTCCACATCTCAGTTTGCAGAGCTCCATGGGCACTCTCAAAGCAGCCCAAGTTGGCACAGGTGGCAGCTTGTCCCTGGGCGGCATCTTGATATTTGTGGAAATCCTGCAGGCAGCCGGCCCCCAAGGGCCAAGGGCCGACCTGGTACTGACAAAGGCTTCTGCCAGGGGAAACAAAACTCACCAACGCACGTTCCTGGTCTCACTTTGCAGAGCTCCAAGGGCACTCTCAAAGCAGCGCGAGTTGGCACAGGTGGCAGCTTGTCCTTTGGCAGCATCTTGATATTCATGGAAATCCAGCAGGCTGCCTGCCCTTAAAGACCAAGGGCCTACCTGGCACTGCAAATGCTTCTGCCCAGGGAAACAAAACTCAGCACCCCAGGTTCATGGTCTCAGTTTGCAGAGCTCCATGGGCACTCTCAAAGCAGCCCGAGTTGCCACAGGTGGCAGCTTGTCCCTGGGCAGCATCTTGATATTCGTGGAAATCTTCCTGCCAGCCTGCCCCTAAGGAACAAGGGCCTACCTGGCACTGAGTGAGGCTTCTGCCCGGGAAAACAAAACCCACAATCCTACGTTCCTGGTTTCAGTTTGCAGAGCTCCGTGGGCACCCTCAAAGCAGCGCGAGTTGGCACAAGTGGCAGCTTGTCCCTGGGCAGCATCTTGATATTCGTGGAAATTGAGCCGCCAGCCTGCCCCTGATGAACAAGGGCCCTCCTGGTACTGACAAAGGCTTCTGCCCAGGGAAACAAAACCCACCACCCCACGTTCCACATCTCAGTTTGCAGAGCTCCATGGGCACTCTCAAAGCAGACCGAGTTTGCACAGGTGGCAGCTTGTCCCTGGGCGGCATCTTGGTATTGGCGGAAATCCAGCAGGCAGACGGCCCCTAAGGGCCGTGGGCCTACCTGGAACAGACAAAGGCTTCTGCCCAGGTAAACAAAATTCGCCAACACACGTTCATGGTCTCAGTTTGCAGAGCTCCATGGGCACTCTAAAATCAGCGTGAGTTGCCACAGGTGGCAGCTTGTCCCTGGGCGGCATCTTGATATTCGTCGAAATCCGGCAGGCCGACGGCCCCTAAGGACTGAGAGCCTACCTGGTACTGACAAAGGCTTCTGCCCAGGAAAAAAAACCCCACCACCCCACGTTCCGGGTCTCAGTTTGCAGAGCTCTGTGGGCACTCTTAAAGCAGCCCGAGTTGGCACAGGTGGCAGCTTGCCCCTGGGCGGCATCTTGATATTGGCGGAAATCCAGCCGGCAGCCGGCCCATAAGTGCCAAGGGCCTACCTGGTACTGACAAATGCTTCTGCCCAGGGAAACAAAACAGACCAACCCACGTTAATGGTCTCAGTTTGCAGAGCTCCATGGGCACTCTCAAGGCAGCGCGAGTTGGCACAGGTGGCAGCTTGTCCCTGGGCAGCATCTTCAGATTCGCAAAAACCCAGCAGGCAGCTGGCCCCGAAGGGCGAAGGCCTACCTGGTACGGACAAAGGCTTCTGCCCAGGTAAACTAAGCTCACCACACCACGTGCCTGGTCTCAGATTGCAGAACTCCATGGGCACACGAATTGGCAGCCCGAATTGGCACAGGTGGCAGTTTGTCCCTGGGCGGCATCTTGATATTCGCGGAAATCCAGCGAGCAGCCGCCCCAAAGGGCCAAGGGCCTATCTGGTACTGACAAAGGCTTCTGGCCGGGGAAAGAAAACCCACCACGCCACGTTCCTGGTCTCAGTTTGCAGAGCTCCATGGGCACTCTCAAAGCAGCCTGAGTTGGCACAGGTGGCAGCTTGTCCCTGGGCGGCATCTTGATATTGGCGGAAATCCAGCAGGCAGACGGCCCCTAAGGACTGAGAGCCTACCTGATACTGACACAGCTTCTGCCCCGGAATACAAAACTCACCAGCCCACGTTCCTGGTCTCAGTTGGCAGAGCTCTTTAGGCACTCTGCAAGCAGCCTGACTTGGCACTGGTGGCAGCCTGTCCCTTGGTGGCAACTTGAAATTCGTGGAAATCTAGCAACCAGCTAGCCTCAGTGGGCTGGTGTTGTGCGGCTTGCTTCTTCACCTCCTGCAAGCTGCCGGCTCTCCGTCTAGCGAAAGCGAAAGAGCCGCTACTTCGCGCACTGCTGCTTGTGCCGGTGGCGGTGCGCTCCGGAGCGCTGCTTCGGGCGAAAGACGCCGGCCAGCGGCACTTCGCTCCGGATAGCCCCGTACCTCCGTCTTCTGCCTCTCTCGTCGTCTGCATCCTAGCCAAAAGCTTCTCCATGACTTCTCGCCGAGAGAGAAAGTGTGCCAGCACTGCAAACATCTTCCTATCTTGCTTGACGAGTTCACCCAGTTCTTTGCATCTCGCAGAGCAAAGAGACTCGCAAGAGTTTCCACGGAGTGTTGCAGGAGCACTAGCAAGATGCATTGCAAAGTTGTCCAAAAACTTCTTCCATTCGCATGCTAACGTGATTTTCAAAGGCATACGAGAGGCAATCCACCATCCCGCAGCAGTAAGAGAGCTGCGCCCACAAGGCTGCTGTTGTGCGGCTTGCTTCTTCACCTCCTGCAAGCTGCCGGCTCTCCGTCTAGCGAAAGCGAAAGAGCCGCTTCTTCGCGCACTGCTGCTTGTGCCGGTGGCTGTGCGCTCCGGAGCGCTGCTTCGGGCGAAAGACGCCGGCCAGCGGCACTTCGCTCCGGACAGCCCCGTACCTCCGTCTTCTGCTTCTCTCGTCGTCTGCATCCTAGCCAAAAGCTTCTCCATGACTTCTCGCCGAGAGAGAAAGTGTGCCAGCACTGCAAACATCTTCCGATCTTGCTTGACGAGTTCACCCAGTTCTTTGCATCTCGCAGCGCAAAGAGACCCGCAAGAGTTTCCACGGAGCGTTGCAGGAGCACTAGCAAGATGCATTGCAAAGTTGTCCAAAAACTTCTTCCATTCGCATGCTAACGTGATTTTCAAAGGCATACGAATGGCAATCCACCATCCCGCAGCAGTAAGAGAGCTGCGCCCACAAGGCTGCTGTTGTGCGGCTTGCTTCTTCACCTCCTGCAAGCTGCCGGCTCTCCGTCTAGCGAAAGCGAAAGAGCCGCTACTTCGCGCACTGCTGCTTGTGCCGGTGGCGGTGCGCTCCGGAGCGCTGCTTCGGGCGAAAGACGCCGGCCAGCGGCACTTCGCTCCGGACAGCCCCGTACCTCCGTCTTCTGCCTCTCTCGTCGTCTGCATCCTAGCCAAAAGCTTCTCCATGACTTCTCGCCGAGAGAGAAAGTGTGCCAGCACTGCAAACATCTTCCGATCTTGCTTGACGAGTTCACCCAGTTCTTTGCATCTCGCAGCGCAAAGAGACCCGCAAGAGTTTCCACGGAGTGTTGCAGGAGCACTAGCAAGATGCATTGCAAAGTTGTCCAAAAACTTCTTCCATTCGCATGCTAACGTGATTTTCAAAGGCATACGAGTGGCAATCCACCATCCCGCAGCAGTTCGAGAGCTGCGCCCACAAGGCTGCTGTTGTGCGGCTTGCTTCTTCACCTCCTGCAAGCTGCCGGCTCTCCGTCTAGCGAAAGCGAAAGAGCCGCTTCTTCGCGCACTGCTGCTTGTGCCGGTGGCTGTGCGCTCCGGAGCGCTGCTTCGGGCGAAAGACGCCGGCCAGCGGCACTTCGCTCCGGATAGCTCCGTACCTCCGTCTTCTGCCTCTCTCGTCGTCTGCATCCTAGCCAAAAGCTTCTCCATGACTTCTCGCCGAGAGAGAAAGTGTGCCAGCACTGCAAACATCTTCCGGTCTTGCTTGACGAGTTCACCCAGTTCTTTGCATCTCGCAGCTCAAAGAGACCCGCAAGAGTTTCCACGGAGCGTTGCAGGAGCACTAGCAAGATGCATTGCAAAGTTGCCAAAAAACTTCTTCCATTCGCATGCTAACGTGATTTTCATAGGCATACGAGTGGCAATCCACCATCCCGCAGCAGTTCGAGAGCTGCGTACACAAGGCTGCTGTTGTGCGGCTTGCTTCTTCACCTCCTGCAAGCTGCCGGCTCTCCGTCTAGCGAAAGCGAAAGAGCCGCTACTTCGCGCACTGCTGCTTGTGCCGGTGGCGGTGCGCTCCGGAGCGCTGCTTCGGGCGAAAGACGCCGGCCAGCGGCACTTCGCTCCGGATAGCCCCGTACCTCCGTCTTCTGCCTCTCTCGTCGTCTGCATCCTAGCCAAAAGCTTCTCCATGACTTCTCGCCGAGAGAGAAAGTGTGCCAGCACTGCAAACATCTTCCGATCTTGCTTGACGAGTTCACCCAGTTCTTTGCATCTCGCAGCGCAAAGAGACCCGCAAGAGTTTCCACGGAGCGTTGCAGGAGCACTAGCAAGATGCATTGCAAAGTTGTCCAAAAACTTCTTCCATTCGCATGCTAACGTGATTTTCAAAGGCATACGAGTGGCAATCCACCATCCCGCAGCAGTTCGAGAGCTGCGCACACAAGGCTGCTGTTGTGCGGCTTGCTTCTTCACCTCCTGCAAGCTGCCGGCTCTCCGTCTAGCGAAAGCGAAAGAGCCGCTACTTCGCGCACTGCTGCTTGTGCCGGTGGCGGTGCGCTCCGGAGCGCTGCTTCGGGCGAAAGACGCCGGCCAGCGGCACTTCGCTCCGGACAGCCCCGTACCTCCGTCTTCTGCCTCTCTCGTCGTCTGCATCCTAGCCAAAAGCTTCTCCATGACTTCTCGCCGAGAGAGAAAGTGTGCCAGCACTGCAAACATCTTCCGATCTTGCTTGACGAGTTCACCCAGTTCTTTGCATCTCGCAGCGCAAAGAGACCCGCAAGAGTTTCCACGGAGTGTTGCAGGAGCACTAGCAAGATGCATTGCAAAGTTGTCCAAAAACTTCTTCCATTCGCATGCTAACGTGATTTTCAAAGGCATACGAGTGGCAATCCACCATCCCGCAGCAGTTCGAGAGCTGCGCCACACAAGGCTGCTGTTGTGCGGCTTGCTTCTTCACCTCCTGCAAGCTGCCGGCTCTCCGTCTAGCGAAAGCGAAAGAGCCGCTTCTTCGCGCACTGCTGCTTGTGCCGGTGGCGGTGCGCTCCGGAGCGCTGCTTCGGGCGAAAGACGCCGGCCAGCGGCACTTCGCTCCGGACAGCCCCGTACCTCCGTCTTCTGCCTCTCTCGTCGTCTGCATCCTAGCCAAAAGCTTCTCCATGACTTCTCGCCGAGAGAGAAAGTGTGCCAGCACTGCAAACATCTTCCGGTCTTGCTTGACGAGTTCACCCAGTTCTTTGCATCTCGCAGCTCAAAGAGACCCGCAAGAGTTTCCACGGAGCGTTGCAGGAGCACTAGCAAGATGCATTGCAAAGTTGCCAAAAAACTTCTTCCATTCGCATGCTAACGTGATTTTCATAGGCATACGAATGGCAATCCACCATCCCGCAGCAGTTCGAGAGCTGCGTACACAAGGCTGCTGTTGTGCGGCTTGCTTCTTCACCTCCTGCAAGCTGCCGGCTCTCCGTCTAGCGAAAGCGAAAGAGCCGCTACTTCGCGCACTGCTGCTTGTGCCGGTGGCTGTGCGCTCCGGAGCGCTGCTTCGGGCGAAAGACGCCGGCCAGCGGCACTTCGCTCCGGATAGCCCCGTACCTCCGTCTTCTGCCTCTCTCGTCGTCTGCATCCTAGCCAAAAGCTTCTCCATGACTTCTCGCCGAGAGAGAAAGTGTGCCAGCACTGCAAACATCTTCCGATCTTGCTTGACGAGTTCACCCAGTTCTTTGCATCTCGCAGCGCAAAGAGACCCGCAACAGTTTCCACGGAGTGTTGCAGGAGCACTAGCAAGATGCATTGCAAAGTTGTCCAAAAACTTCTTCCATTCGCATGCTAACGTGATTTTCAAAGGCATACGAGTGGCAATCCACCATCCCGCAGCAGTTCGACAGCTGCGCACACAAGGCTGCTGTTGTGCGGCTTGCTTCTTCACCTCCTGCAAGCTGCCGGCTCTCCGTCTAGCGAAAGCGAAAGAGCCGCTACTTCGCGCACTGCTGCTTGTGCCGGTGGCGGTGCGCTCCGGAGCGCTGCTTCGGGCGAAAGACGCCGGCCAGCGGCACTTCGCTCCGGATAGCCCCGTACCTCCGTCTTCTGCCTCTCTCGTCGTCTGCATCCTAGCCAAAAGCTTCTCCATGACTTCTCGCCGAGAGAGAAAGTGTGCCAGCACTGCAAACATCTTCCGATCTTGTTTGACGAGTTCACCCAGTTCTTTGCATCTCGCAGAGCAAAGAGACCCGCAAGAGTTTCCACGAAGCGTTGCAGGAGCACTAGCAAGATGCATTGCAAAGTTGTCCAAAAACTTCTTCCATTCGCATGCTAACGTGATTTTCATAGGCATACGAATGGCAATCCACCATCCCGCAGCAGTTCGAGAGCTGCGCCCACAATGCTGCTGTTGTGCGGCTTGCTTCTTCACCTCCTGCAAGCTGCCGGCTCTCCGTCTAGCGAAAGCGAAAGAGCCGCTACTTCGCGCACTGCTGCTTGTGCCGGTGGCGGTGCGCTCCGGAGCGCTGCTTCGGGCGAAAGACGCCGGCCAGCGGCACTTCGCTCCGGATAGCCCCGTACCTCCGTCTTCTGCCTCTCTCGTCGTCTGCATCCTAGCCAAAAGCTTCTCCATGACTTCTCGCCGAGAGAGAAAGTGTGCCAGCACTGCAAACATCTTCCGGTCTTGCTTGACGAGTTCACCCAGTTCTTTGCATCTCGCAGCTCAAAGAGACCCGCAAGAGTTTCCACGGAGCGTTGCAGGAGCACTAGCAAGATGCATTGCAAAGTTGCCAAAAAACTTCTTCCATTCGCATGCTAACGTGATTTTCATAGGCATACGAATGGCAATCCACCATCCCGCAGCAGTAAGAGAGCTGCGCCCACAATGCTGCTGTTGTGCGGCTTGCTTCTTCACCTCCTGCAAGCTGCCGGCTCTCCGTCTAGCGAAAGCGAAAGAGCCGCTACTTCGCGCACTGCTGCTTGTGCCGGTGGCTGTGCGCTCCGGAGCGCTGCTTCGGGCGAAAGACGCCGGCCAGCGGCACTTCGCTCCGGATAGCCCCGTACCTCCGTCTTCTGCCTCTCTCGTCGTCTGCATCCTAGCCAAAAGCTTCTCAATGACTTCTCGCCGAGAGAGAAAGTGTGCCAGCACTGCAAACATCTTCCGATCTTGCTTGACGAGTTCACCCAGTTCTTTGCATCTCGCAGCGCAAAGAGACCCGCAAGAGTTTCCACGGAGTGTTGCAGGAGCACTAGCAAGATGCATTGCAAAGTTGCCAAAAAACTTCTTCCATTCGCATGCTAACGTGATTTTCAAAGGCATACGAGTGGCAATCCACCATCCCGCAGCAGTTCGACAGCTGCGCCCACAATGCTGCTTATGTGCGGCTTGCTTCTTCACCTCCTGCAAGCTGCCGGCTCTCCGTCTAGCGAAAGCGAAAGAGCCGCTTCTTCGCGCACTGCTGCTTGTGCCGGTGGCGGTGCGCTCCGGAGCGCTGCTTCGGGCGATAGACGCCCGCGAGCGGCACTTCGCTCCGGACAGCTCCGTACCTCCGTCTTCTTCCTCTCTCGTCGTCTGCATCCTAGCCAAAAGCTTCTCCATGACTTCTCGCCGAGAGAGAAAGTGTGCCAGCACTGCAAACATCTTCCCATCTTGCTTGACGAGTTCACCCAGTTCTTTGCATCTCGCAGCGCAAAGAGACCCGCAAGAGTTTCCACGGAGCGTTGCAGGAGCACTAGCAAGATGCATTGCAAAGTTGTCCAAAAACTTCTTCCATTCGCATGCTAACGTGATTTTCATAGGCATACGAATGGCAATCCACCATCCCGCAGCAGTTCGACAGCTGCGTACACAAGGCTGCTGTTGTGCGGCTTGCTTCTTCACCTCCTGCAAGCTGCCGGCTCTCCGTCTAGCGAAAGCGAAAGAGCCGCTACTTCGCGCACTGCTGCTTGTGCCGGTGGCGGTGCGCTCCGGAGCGCTGCTTCGGGCGAAAGACGCCGGCCAGCGGCACTTCGCTCCGGATAGCCCCGTACCTCCGTCTTCTGCCTCTCTCGTCGTCTGCATCCTAGCCAAAAGCTTCTCCATGACTTCTCGCCGAGAGAGAAAGTGTGCCAGCACTGCAAACATCTTCCGATCTTGCTTGACGAGTTCACCCAGTTCTTTGCATCTCGCAGCGCAAAGAGACCCCCAACAGTTTCCACGGAGTGTTGCAGGAGCACTAGCAAGATGCATTGCAAAGTTGTCCAAAAACTTCTTCCATTCGCATGCTAACGTGATTTTCAAAGGCATACGAGTGGCAATCCACCATCCCGCAGCAGTTCGACAGCTGCGCACACAAGGCTGCTGTTGTGCGGCTTGCTTCTTCACCTCCTGCAAGCTGCCGGCTCTCCGTCTAGCGAAAGCGAAAGAGCCGCTACTTCGCGCACTGCTGCTTGTGCCGGTGGCGGTGCACTCCGGAGCGCTGCTTCGGGCGAAAGACGCCGGCCAGCGGCACTTCGCTCTGGATAGCCCCGTACCTCCGTCTTCTGCCTCTCTCGTCGTCTGCATCCTAGCCAAAAGCTTCTCCATGACTTCTCGCCGAGAGAGAAAGTGTGCCAGCACTGCAAACATCTACCGATCTTGTTTGACGAGTTCACCCAGTTCTTTGCATCTCGCAGAGCAAAGAGACCCGCAAGAGTTTCCACGGAGCGTTGCAGGAGCACTAGCAAGATGCATTGCAAAGTTGTCCAAAAACTTCTTCCATTCGCATGCTAACGTGATTTTCAAAGGCATACGAGTGGCAATCCACCATCCCGCAGCAATAAGAGAGCTGCGCCCACAATGCTGCTGTTGTGCGGCTTGCTTCTTCACCTGCTGCAAGCTGCCGGCTCTCCGTCTAGCGAAAGCGAAAGAGCCGCTACTTCGCGCACTGCTGCTTGTGCCGGTGGCGGTGCGCTCCGGAGCGCTGCTTCGGGCGATAGACGCCGACCAGCGGCACTTCGCTCCGGACAGCTCCGTACCTCCGTCTTCTTCCTCTCTCGTCGTCTGCATCCTAGCCAAAAGCTTCTCCATGACTTCTCGCCGAGAGAGAAAGTGTGCCAGCACTGCAAACATCTTCCGATCTTGCTTGACGAGTTCACCCAGTTCTTTGCATCTCGCAGCGCAAAGAGACCCGCAAGAGTTTCCACGGAGCGTTGCAGGAGCACTAGCAAGATGCATTGCAAAGTTGTCCAAAAACTTCTTCCATTCGCATGCTAACGTGATTTTCATAGGCATACGAATGGCAACCCACCATCCCGCAGCAGTTCGAGAGCTGCGTACACAAGGCTGCTGTTGTGCGGCTTGCTTCTTCACCTCCTGCAAGCTGCCGGCTCTCCGTCTAGCGAAAGCGAAAGAGCCGCTACTTCGCGCACTGCTGCTTGTGCCGGTGGCGGTGCGCTCCGGAGCGCTGCTTCGGGCGAAAGACGCCGGCCAGCGGCACTTCGCACCGGATAGCCCCGTACCTCCGTCTTCTGCCTCTCTCGTCGTCTGCATCCTAGCCAAAAGCTTCTCCATGACTTCTCGCCGAGAGAGAAAGTGTGCCAGCACTGCAAACATCTTCCGATCTTGCTTGACGAGTTCACCCAGTTCTTTGCATCTCGCAGCGCAAAGAGACCCCCAACAGTTTCCACGGAGTGTTGCAGGAGCACTAGCAAGATGCATTGCAAAGTTGTCCAAAAACTTCTTCCATTCGCATGCTAACGTGATTTTCAAAGGCATACGAGTGGCAATCCACCATCCCGCAGCAGTTCGACAGCTGCGCACACAAGGCTGCTGTTGTGCGGCTTGCTTCTTCACCTCCTGCAAGCTGCCGGCTCTCCGTCTAGCGAAAGCGAAAGAGCCGCTTCTTCGCGCACTGCTGCTTGTGCCGGTGGCGGTGCGCTCCGGAGCGCTGCTTCGGGCGATAGACGCCCGCGAGCGGCACTTCGCTCCGGACAGCTCCGTACCTCCGTCTTCTGCCTCTCTCGTCGTCTGCATCCTAGCCAAAAGCTTCTCCATGACTTCTCGCCGAGAGAGAAAGTGTGCCAGCACTGCAAACATCTTCCGGTCTTGCTTGACGAGTTCACCCAGTTCTTTGCATCTCGCAGCTCAAAGAGACCCGCAAGAGTTTCCACGGAGCGTTGCAGGAGCACTAGCAAGATGCATTGCAAAGTTGCCAAAAAACTTCTTCCATTCGCATGCTAACGTGATTTTCATAGGCATACGAATGGCAATCCACCATCCCGCAGCAGTAAGAGAGCTGCGCCCACAATGCTGCTGTTGTGCGGCTTGCTTCTTCACCTCCTGCAAGCTGCCGGCTCTCCGTCTAGCGAAAGCGAAAGAGCCGCTACTTCGCGCACTGCTGCTTGTGCCGGTGGCTGTGCGCTCCGGAGCGCTGCTTCGGGCGAAAGACGCCGGCCAGCGGCACTTCGCTCCGGATAGCCCCGTACCTCCGTCTTCTGCCTCTCTCGTCGTCTGCATCCTAGCCAAAAGCTTCTCAATGACTTCTCGCCGAGAGAGAAAGTGTGCCAGCACTGCAAACATCTTCCGATCTTGCTTGACGAGTTCACCCAGTTCTTTGCATCTCGCAGCGCAAAGAGACCCGCAAGAGTTTCCACGGAGTGTTGCAGGAGCACTAGCAAGATGCATTGCAAAGTTGCCAAAAAACTTCTTCCATTCGCATGCTAACGTGATTTTCAAAGGCATACGAGTGGCAATCCACCATCCCGCAGCAGTTCGACAGCTGCGCCCACAATGCTGCTGTTGTGCGGCTTGCTTCTTCACCTCCTGCAAGCTGCCGGCTCTCCGTCTAGCGAAGGCGAAAGAGCCGCTACTTCGCGCACTGCTGCTTGTGCCGGTGGCGGTGCGCCCCGGAGCGCTGCTTCGGGCGATAGACGCCCGCGAGCGGCACTTCGCTCCGGATAGCCCCGTACCTCCGTCTTCTGCCTCTCTCGTCGTCTGCATTCTAGCCTAAAGCTTCTCCATGACTTCTCGCCGAGAGAGAAAGTGTGCCAGCACTGCAAACATCTACCGATCTTGTTTGACGAGTTCACCCAGTTCTTTGCATCTCGCAGCGCAAAGAGACCCGCAAGAGTTTCCACGGAGCATTGCAGGAGCACTAGCAAGATGCATTGCAAAGTTGTCCAAAAACTTCTTCCATTCGCATGCTAACGTGATTTTCATAGGCATACGAATGGCAATCCACCATCCCGCAGCAGTAAGAGAGCTGCGCCCACAATGCTGCTGTTGTGCGGCTTGCTTCTTCACCTCCTGCAAGCTGCCGGCTCTCCGTCTAGCGAAAGCGAAAGAGCCGCTACTTCGCGCACTGCTGCTTGTGCCGGTGGCGGTGCGCTCCGGAGCGCTGCTTCGGGCGAAAGACGCCGGCCAGCGGCACTTCGCTCCGGATAGCTCCGTACCTCCGTCTTCTGCCTCTCTCGTCGTCTGCATTCTAGCCTAAAGCTTCTCCATGACTTCTCGCCGAGAGAGAAAGTGTGCCAGCACTGCAAACATCTTCCGATCTTGCTTGACGAGTTCACCCAGTTCTTTGCATCTCGCAGAGCAAAGAGACCCGCAAGAGTTTCCACGGAGCGTTGCAGGAGCACTAGCAAGATGCATTGCAAAGTTGTCCAAAAACTTCTTCCATTCGCATGCTAACGTGATTTTAAAAGGCATACGAGTGGCAATCCACCATCCCGCAGCAGTTCGACAGCTGCGCACACAAGGCTGCTGTTGTGCGGCTTGCTTCTTCACCTCCTGCAAGCTGCCGGCTCTCCGTCTAGCGAAAGCGAAAGAGCCGCTACTTCGCGCACTGCTGCTTGTGCCGGTGGCGGTGCGCTCCGGAGCGCTGCTTCGGGCGATAGACGCCCGCGAGCGGCACTTCGCTCCGGACAGCTCCGTACCTCCGTCTTCTTCCTCTCTCGTCGTCTGCATCCTAGCCAAAAGCTTCTCCATGACTTCTCGCCGAGAGAGAAAGTGTGCCAGCACTGCAAACATCTTACCATCTTGCTTGACGAGTTCACCCAGTTCTTTGCATCTCGCAGCGCAAAGAGACCCGCAAGAGTTTCCACGGAGCGTTGCAGGAGCACTAGCAAGATGCATTGCAAAGTTGTCCAAAAACTTCTTCCATTCGCATGCTAACGTGATTTTCATAGGCATACGAATGGCAACCCACCATCCCGCAGCAGTTCGAGAGCTGCGTACACAAGGCTGCTGTTGTGCGGCTTGCTTCTTCACCTCCTGCAAGCTGCCGGCTCTCCGTCTAGCGAAAGCGAAAGAGCCGCTACTTCGCGCACTGCTGCTTGTGCCGGTGGCGGTGCGCTCCGGAGCGCTGCTTCGGGCGAAAGACGCCGGCCAGCGGCACTTCGCTCCGGATAGCCCCGTACCTCCGTCTTCTGCCTCTCTCGTCGTCTGCATCCTAGCCAAAAGCTTCTCCATGACTTCTCGCCGAGAGAGAAAGTGTGCCAGCACTGCAAACATCTTCCGATCTTGCTTGACGAGTTCACCCAGTTCTTTGCATCTCGCAGCGCAAAGAGACCCCCAACAGTTTCCACGGAGTGTTGCAGGAGCACTAGCAAGATGCATTGCAAAGTTGTCCAAAAACTTCTTCCATTCGCATGCTAACGTGATTTTAAAAGGCATACGAGTGGCAATCCACCATCCCGCAGCAGTTCGACAGCTGCGCACACAAGGCTGCTGTTGTGCGGCTTGCTTCTTCACCTCCTGCAAGCTGCCGGCTCTCCGTCTAGCGAAAGCGAAAGAGCCGCTACTTCGCGCACTGCTGCTTGTGCCGGTGGCGGTGCGCTCCGGAGCGCTGCTTCGGGCGATAGACGCCCGCGAGCGGCACTTCGCTCCGGATAGCCCCGTACCTCCGTCTTCTGCCTCTCTCGTCGTCTGCATTCTAGCCTAAAGCTTCTCCATGACTTCTCGCCGAGAGAGAAAGTGTGCCAGCACTGCAAACATCTACCGATCTTGTTTGACGAGTTCACCCAGTTCTTTGCATCTCGCAGCGCAAAGAGACCCGCAAGAGTTTCCACGGAGCGTTGCAGGAGCACTAGCAAGATGCATTGCAAAGTTGTCCAAAAACTTCTTCCATTCGCATGCTAACGTGATTTTCATAGGCATACGAATGGCAATCCACCATCCCGCAGCAGTAAGAGAGCTGCGCCCACAATGCTGCTGTTGTGCGGCTTGCTTCTTCACCTCCTGCAAGCTGCCGGCTCTCCGTCTAGCGAAAGCGAAAGAGCCGCTACTACGCGCACTGCTGCTTGTGCCGGTGGCGGTGCGCTCCGGAGCGCTGCTTCGGGCGAAAGACGCCGGCCAGCGGCACTTCGCTCCGGATAGCTCCGTACCTCCGTCTTCTGCCTCTCTCGTCGTCTGCATTCTAGCCAAAAGCTTCTCCATGACTTCTCGCCGAGAGAGAAAGTGTGCCAGCACTGCAAACATCTTCCGATCCTGCTTGACGAGTTCACCCAGTTCTTTGCATCTCGCAGAGCAAAGAGACCCGCAAGAGTTTCCACGGAGCGTTGCAGGAGCACTAGCAAGATGCATTGCAAAGTTGTCCAAAAACTTCTTCCATTCGCATGCTAACGTGATTTTCAAAGGCATACGAGTGGCAATCCACCATCCCGCAGCAGTAAGAGAGCTGCGCCCACAATGCTGCTGTTGTGCGGCTTGCTTCTTCACCTCCTGCAAGCTGCCGGCTCTCCGTCTAGCGAAGGCGAAAGAGCCGCTTCTTCGCGCACTGCTGCTTGTGCCGGTGGCGGTGCGCCCCGGAGCGCTGCTTCGGGCGATAGACGCCGGCCAGCGGCACTTCGCTCCGGACAGCTCCGTACCTCCGTCCTCTGCCTCTCTCGTCGTCTGCATTCTAGCCTAAAGCTTCTCCATGACTTCTCGCCGAGAGAGAAAGTGTGCCAGCACTGCAAACATCTTCCGATCTTGCTTGACGAGTTCACCCAGTTCTTTGCATCTCGCAGAGCAAAGAGACCCGCAAGAGTTTCCACGGAGCGTTGCAGGAGCACTAGCAAGATGCATTGCAAAGTTGTCCAAAAACTTCTTCCATTCGCATGCTAACGTGATTTTCAAAGGCATACGAGTGGCAATCCACCATCCCGCAGCAGTTCGAGAGGTGCGTACACAAGGCTGCTGTTGTGCGGCTTGCTTCTTCACCTCCTGCAAGCTGCCGGCTCTCCGTCTAGCGAAAGCGAAAGAGCCGCTACTTCGCGCACTGCTGCTTGTGCCGGTGGCGGTGCGCTCCGGAGCGCTGCTTCGGGCGAAAGACGCCCGCGAGCGGCACTTCGCTCCGGACAGCTCCGTACCTCCGTCTTCTTCCTCTCTCGTCGTCTGCATCCTAGCCAAAAGCTTCTCCATGACTTCTCGCCGAGAGAGAAAGTGTGCCAGCACTGCAAACATCTACCGATCTTGTTTGACGAGTTCACCCAGTTCTTTGCATCTCGCAGCGCAAAGAGACCCGCAAGAGTTTCCACGGAGCGTTGCAGGAGCACTAGCAAGATGCATTGCAAAGTTGTCCAAAAACTTCTTCCATTCGCATGCTAACGTGATTTTCAAAGGCATACGAGTGGCAATCCACCATCCCGCAGCAGTAAGAGAGCTGCGCCCACAATGCTGCTGTTGTGCGGCTTGCTTCTTCACCTCCTGCAAGCTGCCGGCTCTCCGTCTAGCGAAAGCGAAAGAGCCGCTACTTCGCGCACTGCTGCTTGTGCCGGTGGCGGTGCGCTCCGGAGCGCTGCTTCGGGCGAAAGACGCCGGCCAGCGGCACTTCGCTCCGGACAGCCCCGTACCTCCGTCTTCTGCCTCTCTCGTCGTCTGCATCCAAGCCAAAAGCTTCTCCATGTCTTTTCGCCGACAGAAATTGGGTGCCAGCACAGCAAACGTCTCCCAGTCTTGGCCCTGATTTTTGTCGTGGCTGCGCATTGTTGAAGCATTTATCTTTTTAATAAAGCGGCGAATTTATTTCGAGATGGCTATGATCTCTTCATACTTATCCTTGTGCGGTCAAGACACAGCAACAATACATTCTTGAGAAAGGAAAACATCTCGAGAGATATTCCAGTCCATCGGTGTGGCGCAGCTGCTGAAAAAGGGCAAAGCTGAAGAACCTTGCTCATCTTAATTTCTGTGCATCTCGCAGCATGCGAAGCATGAGGCAGCCGAGCACCGCGCTTTTGTGCGCTCTTAATGGAATTGCAAAAAATCCCACAGCTTTTCATTCACAAGCACAGTCAGCTGCATTCGCTTTTGCTTCTTGAAAAACTCACCGCTCTCCTTATATCGGTGTAGATCTTGATCTCTGGTTCCTGGGACTTTACCCAAGTGTTTGCTGTTTTGTACTTTCTTCTTTGGCAGTCAGGAACTTGTATATATAATCTGGTAGATGTTTCTTGGAAAACATTTCCTGTCTAAAAATGATACATAGCTGCAATTTACCCGACTGTATATAACTACTCTTTTACTGTATAAAAAAGTGTATTAGAATGATACACCACCTGAATTTCAATGATTGAAAAAAGCGTCTTACTTCTTTTTCCTATTCTCTGTATTTCCTTCTCTTTGTTATGTTTCTTTGGCTATTATGTGCGTGCCCAATGGTTTTTCTGTTCCTGTTGTGGGACAGCAAATGTTCAGGCTCTTCTAATTTTGTCACTAATTAAATAATCCATCTTCCCCGCCAGAAAGATGCAGGATGTGTCTCATTTTCACTGCTCCTGTTTTGTTTCCTTATTCTTTTGAATGGCTCCCTGTCTTCCTACTCACACTCTGAGTAACGAATTTCTAATTTTCTTTCCTATCTGCCTTTATCAATTTTTCTCTGACTTGGATGCTATTGAATTAAGCCATGCCAAGTTGAAGAATTGCATCAAGAAGAGTGCTCAATGAAAAAAAAAACATTTAGTTTTGGGGTTCTATCACAGAAGAGTTCAAAGACTCTTCCCATGTGAAGAATATCTGATGAATATCTTAAAAACTATCATCTCTGTGTAAGTATTTTGCATCCAGTTCTTGCTCTAGTCCTTGCTTTGGCAAATTTGACACAAGTGAGGCATTGTGTGTTTTGCAGCTTCTAGGGAGATGGTTCCAGGTCTTGAGAAAGTCGTGGGCTTTGTCTCATCTTTAGACATCTGAAAATCACCTAGGCATCCCAAAGACTCATTAGAAATACAAATACCTGCAGGGAACCGGAGGTGAGCTTCATCTTACCATGTGTCTTGAACAGGGTGTTCTATGTGTGAAAGAGATTCTAGTCAGAATTCTGCTCAGTACAGTCCATCAAGTTGAGAGAATTGATCATTTTAATCTGGGCTTTATATCCACAGAGGCTGAAGGTGTCTCCATGCTCCAGTGCCTATCAGTCTTCTCAAATATTTCAATCCATGAGTTGAATTCTAGAAGCAAAAACTTTTCTCCAGGTGACCTTTACCAAGAGACTCAATGTTAGGTGGAATCAAACAACTCCTTTTTTATCCATTTTATCGAAAGTGATCTTAAAGATTCAATCCATATGCTTAGGTGAGAGAAATCCTACCATTGGCAGATGGCATGTATTGGCCAGTATTGACAGCAGAAAGAAGCAAAAAAGCATGCCAAAAAATGCTGAATGCAGTAAGCAGACCATCAAGCAAACCGGTGGAAAAATAGTTGCTTTGTATGTAAGATGAATCGGAGAGATACATATGGAGTTCTTCATGATGTTTTTCATTGACATTTAAACTAGGAAAGAGGTTAAAACTATGATGGAAGGGATTAATTGCTTGATGTTAGAGTATTTCTTTAGAGAGACATAACAAGTGAATACATGTTTAACCAGTTATCGGCTTCCCATCAGCAATGGGTGCACTTTAATTGCCTTTAAAAGCTGTAATGAAATACTTTTTAAAGCAATTTTTTCCCCTTATTTTTGCAAGAGCTTTTTTCTGTTATTTTTGAAAAATAGGAAAAATTTCCAGTAAAGGATCAACGGGCTGCTCTGTCATTTAATATTAGAAAACACTTATGGTATACTTTCTAGAAGAAAAAGTACCTAAAAAAAGGAGTATTCCCATTATGCTTGTAAAACGATCTTCCAACCATAAGAAAATCAAAAATTATACTATTTCAAGGATCTCACACTCCTAGAACACATTCATTTACCACACTCATAATTTATCAAACACAGCTTGTAATTAGACCTCTAAGAGTCAAACAGAGCGTTGTATCCACAGGCACTGTGAGAGCAGCCTGAGGTGGCACAGGTGGCAGGTTGTACGTGAGCTAGATCTTGATCAATGCGGCATTACAGCAGCCAACCGGGGCCTGCACGCAAGGCCCATCCAAAAAATGTGGTGAGCTTTTTCCCAGGGAAACCAAACTCACCACCTCACCTTCCTGGTCTCAGGCCCCAAATGGCCACAAAAGTACTGTGCGGGCAACAGCCCAGGAAAAAAAACTCAACACCTCACCGTCTAGGTCTCAGTTTGCAGAGCTCTGTGGGCACTGTGCAAGCACCCAACGTTGGCACAGCTATCAGCCTGTAATTGGATGGCATCCTGATTAATACAGAAATCGAGCAGGCACCAAGCATCAACGTGCTTAGGGACACCTAGGTATTGTGCATTATACTGCCCAAGGAGAAAAAAACCCACCACCCCAAGGTCTTAGTCTCAGTTTGCAGAGTTCCGTGGGCACTCTCAAAGCAGCCAGAGCTAGCACAGGTGGCAGCTTGTCCCTGAGAGGCATCTTGATATTTGTGGATATCCAGGAGGCAACAGGCCCCTTAGGGCCGAGGGCCTACCTGGTACTGACAAAGGCTTCTTCCCAGAAAAACAAAGCTCACCATCCCACGTTGCTGGTCTCAGTTTGTAGAGCTCCATGGGCACTCTCAAAGCAGCCCGAGTTGGCACAGGTGGCAGCTTGACCCGGGACGGCACCGTGATATTCGGGCAAATCCAGCGGGGAGCCGGCCGCTAAGGGTGGAGGGCCAACCTAGTACAGAGATAGTCTTCTACCCAGCAAAACAAGACACACTACCCGACGTTCCAGGCCACAGTTTGAAGAGCTCCATGGGCACTCTCAAAGCAGCCCGAGTTGGCACAGGTGGCAGCTTGTCCCTGGGCGGCATCTTGTTATTCGGGGAAATCCAGCCTGCAACCGGACCCATAGGGCCGAAGGCCTACCTGGTACTGACAAAGGCTTCTGCCGGGAAAACAAAACTCAGAACCCCACGGTCCCGGTCTCAGTTTGCAGAGCTCCATGGGCACTCTCAAAGCAGCCCGAGTTGGCACAGGTGGCAGAATATCCCTGGGCGGCATCTTGATATTCGTGGAAATCCAGCAGGCAGCCAGCCATGAAGGGCCGAGGGCCTACCTGGTACTGACAAAGGCTTCTGCCGAGGAAAAAAAAAAACTCACCATCCCACGCTCCTGGTTTCTGTTTGTAGAGCACCATGGGTACTCTCAAAGCAGCCCAAGTTGGCACAGGTGGCAGCTTGTTCCTGGGCGGCATCTAGATATGCGTGGAATACCAGCAGGCAGACTGCCTCTAAGGGCCGAGGTCCTACTCGGTACTGACAAAGGGTTCTGCCCGGGAAAAAAAAACCCGAAACCCCACATACTTTGGCTCAGTTTGAAGAGCTCCGTGGGCACTCTCAAAGCAGCGTGAGTTGGCACAGGTGGCAGCTTGTCCCTGGGCGGCATCTTGATATTTGTGGAAGTCTTGCTGCCAGCCTGCCCCTAAGGGCCGAGGGCCTACCTGGTACTTACAATGGCTTCTGCCCGGGGAAACATAACCCATAACCCCATGTACCCTGTCTCAGTTTTTAGAGCTCCGTGGGCACCCTCAAAGCAGCCCGAGCTGGCACAGGTGGCAGCTTGTCCCTGGGCAGCATCTTGATATTCGTGGAAATTCAGCAGGCAGCCTGCCCCTAAGGAACAAGGGCCTACCTGGTACTGAGAGAGGCTTCTGCCCGAGAAAACAAAACCCACAACCCTAGGTTATGGTCTCAGTTTGCAGAGCTCCGTGGGCACCCTCAAAGCAGCGCGAGTTGGCCCAAGTGGCAGCTTGTCCCTGGGCAGCATCTTGATATTCGTGGAAATCCAGCAGGCAGACGGCCCTGAAGTTCCGAGAGCCTGCCTGGTACTGCAAATGCTTCTGCCCGGGGAAACAAAACTCACCAAGGCAAGTTCCTGGTCTAACTTTGCAGAGCTCCATGGGCACTCTCAAAGCAGCCCGAGTTGGCACAGGTGGCAGCTTGTCCCTGGGTGGCATCTTGATATTCGTGGAAATCCAGCAGGCAGACTGCCTCTAAGGGCTGAGGGCCTACTTCGTACTGACAAAGGCTTCTGCCCGGGAAAACAAAACCCGAAACCCCACATACTTTGGCTCAGTTTGAAGAGCTCCGTGGGCACTCTCAAAGCAGCCCAAGTTGGCACAAGTGGCAGCTTGTCCCTGGGCAGCATTTTGATATTCGTGGAAATCCTGCAGGCAGCTGGCCCCCAAGGGCCAAGGGCCGACCTGGTACTGACAAAGGCTTCTGCCCGGGAAAACAAAACTCAGAACACCACGTTTCTGGTCTCAGTTTGCAGAGCACCATGGGCACTCTCAAAGCAGCGCGAGTTGGCACAGGTGGCAGCTTGTCCCTGGGCAGCATCTTGATATTCGTGGAAATCCAGCAGGCTGCCTGCCCTTAAGGACCGAGGGCGTACCTGGCACTTCAAATGCTTCTGCCCGGAGAAACAAAACTCAGCACCCAAGGTTCATGGTCTCAGTTTGCAGAGCTCCATGGGCACTCTCAAAGCAGCACGAGTTGGCACAGGTGGCAGCTTGTCCCTGGGCAGCATCTTGATATTCGTGGAAATCCTGCAGGCAGCCTGCCCCTAAGGAACAAGGGCCTACCTGGTACTGACAAAGGCTTCTGCCCGGGAAAACAAAACCCACAACCCTACCTTCCTGGTCTCAGTTTGCAGAGCTCCGTGGGCACCCTCAAAGCAGCGGGAGTTGGCACAAGTGGCAGCTTGTCCCTGGGCAGCATCTTGATATTCGTGGAAATCCAGCCGGCAGCCTGCCCCTGAGGAACAAGGGCCTTCCTGGTACTGACAAAGGCTTCTGCCCAGGGAAACAAAATCCACCACCCCACGTTCCACATCTCAGTTTGCAGAGCACCGTGGGCACTCTCAAAGCAGCCCGAGTTGGCACAGGTGGCAGCTTGTCCCTGGGCGGCATCTTGATATTTGTGGAAATCCTGCAGGCAGCCGGCCCCCAAGGGCCAAGGCCTGACCTGGTACTGAGAGAGGCTTCTGCCCGGGGAAACAAAACCCACCACCCCACGTTCCAGGTCTCAGTTTGCAGAGCTCCATGGGCACTCTCAAACCAGCCCGAGTTGGCACAGGTGGCAGCTTGTCCCTGGGCGGCATCTTGATATTCGTGGAAATCCAGCAGGCAGCCTGCCCCTGTGGAACAAGGGCCAACCTGACACTGACAAAGGCTTCTGACCGGGAAAACAATACTCAGAACACCACTTTCCTGGTCCCAGTTTGCAGAGCTCCATGGGCACTCTCAAAGCAGCCCGAGTTGGCACAGGTGGCAGCTTGTCCCTGGGCAGCATCTTGATATTCGTGGAAATCCAGCAGGCAGACGGCCCTGAAAGACCGTGGGCCTACCTAGTACTGACAAATACTTCTGCCCGGGAAAACAAAACTCAGCACCCCACGGTCCTGGTCACAGTTTGCAGAGCTCCGTGGGCACTCTCAAAGCAGCGTGAGTTGGCAAAGGTGGCAGCTTGTCCCTGGGCGGAAACCTTTCGTGGAAATCCTGGTGCCAGCCTCCCCCAAAGGGCCGAGGGCCTACCTGGTCCTGCAAATGTTTCTGCCCGGGAAAACAACACCGACAAACCCACGTTCCTGGTCTCAGTTTGAAGAACTCCGTGGGCACTCTCAAAGCAGCCCGAGTTGGCACAGGTGGATGAATATCCCTGGGCAGCATTTTGATATTCGGGGAAATCTTGCTTCCAGGCTGTCCCTAAGGAACAAGGGCCTACTTGGTACAGACAAAGGCTTCTGCCCTGGAAAACAAAACCCAGCACCCCACGTTTCTGGTCTCAGTTTGCAGAGCACCATGGGCACTCTCAAAGCAGCGTGAGTTGGCACAGGTGGCAGCTTGTCCCTGGGCAGCATCTTGATATTCGTGGAAATCCAGCAGGCTGCCTGCCCTTAAGGACCGAGGGCCTACCTGGCACTGCAAATGCTTCTGCCCGGAGAAACAAAACTCAGCACCCCAGGTTCATGGTCTCAGTTTGCAGAGCTCCGTGGGCACTCTCAAAGCAGCCCGAGTTGGCACAGGTGGCAGAATATCCCTGGGCAGCATCTTGATATTCGTGGAAAGCTTGCTGCCAGCCTGCACCTAAGGAACAAGGGCATACCTGGTACTGAGAGAGGCTTCTGCCCGGGAAAACAAAACCCACAGTCCTACGTTCCTGGTCTCAGTTTGCAGAGCTCCGTGGGCACCCTCATAGCAGCACGAGTTGGCCCAAGTGGCAGCTGGTCCCTGGGCAGCATCTTGATATTCGTGGAAATCCAGCCGGCAGCCTGCCCCTGAGGAACAAGGACTCTCCTGGTACTGACAAAGGCTTCTGCCCGGGGAAAGAAAACCCACCAGCCCATGTTCCACATCTCAGTTTGCAGAGCTCCATGGGCACTCTCAAAGCAGCCCGAGTTGGCACAGGTGGCAGCTTGTCCCTGGGCGGCATCTTGATATTTGTGGAAATCCTGCAGGCAGCCGGCCCCCAAGGGCCGACCTGGTACTGACAAAGGCTTCTGCCAGGAGAAACAAAACTCAGCACCCCACGTTTCTGGTCTCAGTTTGCAGAGCTCCATGGGCACCATCAAAGCAGCCCGAGTTGGCACAGGTGGCAGCTTGTCCCTGGGCAGCATCTTGATATTCGTGGAAATCCAGCAGGCAGTCGGCCCTGAAATTCCGAGGGCCTACCTGGTACTGACAAATGCTTCTGCCCAGGGAAACAAAACAGACCAACCCACGTTAATGGTCTCAGTTTGCAGAGCTCCATGGGCACTCTCAAGGCAGCGCGAGTTGGCACAGGTGGCAGCTTGTCCCTGGGCAGCATCTTCAGATTAGCAAAAACCCAGCAGGCAGCTGGCCCCGAAGGGCGAAGGCCTTCCTGGTACGGACAAAGGCTTCTGCCCAGGTAAACTAAGCTCACCACACCACGTGCCTGGTCTCAGATTGCAGAACTCCATGGGCACACTCAAAGCAGCCCGAATTGGCACAGGTGGCAGTTTGTCCCTGGGCGGCATCTTGATATTCGCGGAAATCCAGCGAGCAGCCGCCCCAAAGGGCCAAGGGCCTACCTGGTACTGACAAAGGCTTCTGCCCGGGGAAAGAAAACCCACCACGCCACGTTCCTGGTCTCAGTTTGCAGAGCTCCATGGGCACTCTCAAAGCAGCCTGAGTTGGCACAGGTGGCAGCTTGTCCCTGGGCGGCATCTTGATATTGGCGAAAATCCAGCAGGCAGACGGCCCCTAAGGACTGAGAGCCTACCTGATACTGACACAGCTTCTGCCCCGGAATACAAAACTCACCAGCCCACGTTCCTGGTCTCAGTTGGCAGAGCTCTTTAGGCACTCTGCAAGCAGCCTGACTTGGCAGTGGTGGCAGCCTGTCCCTTGGTGGCAACTTGAAATTCGTGGAAATCTAGCAACCAGCTAGCCGCAGTGGGCTGGTGTTGTGCGGCTTGCTTCTTCACCTCCTGCAAGCTGCCGGCTCTCCGTCTAGCGAAGGCGAAAGAGCCGCTTCTTCG
>NW_024037371.1:0-45298 GCF_015832195.1 Motacilla alba alba
CAAAAACTTCTTCCATTCGCATGCTAACGTGATTTTCAAAGGCATGCGAGTGGCAATCCACCATCCCGCAGCAGTAAGAGAGCTGCGCCCACAATGCTGCTGTTGTGCGGCTTGCTTCTTCACCTGCTGCAAGCTGCCGGCTCTCCGTCTAGCGAAAGCGAAAGAGCCGCTACTTCGCGCACTGCTGCTTGTGCCGGTGGCGGTGCGCTCCGGCGCGCTGCTTCGGGCGAAAGACGCCGGCCAGCGGCACTTCGCTCCGGACAGCTCCGTACCTCCGTCTTCTGCCTCTCTCGTCGTCTGCATCCTAGCCTAAAGCTTCTCCATGACTTCTCGCCGAGAGAGAAAGTGTGCCAGCTCTGCAAACATCTTCCGATCTTGCTTGGCGAGTTCACCCAGTTCTTTGCATCTCGCAGCGCAAAGAGACCCGCAAGAGTTTCCACGGAGCGTTGCAGGAGCACTAGCAAGATGCATTGCAAAGTTGTCCAAAAACTTCTTCCATTCGCATGCTAACGTGATTTTCATAGGCATACGAATGGCAATCCACCATCCCGCAGCAGTAAGAGAGCTGCGCCCACAATGCTGCTGTTGTGCGGCTTGCTTCTTCACCTCCTGCAAGCTGCCGGCTCTCCGTCTAGCGAAAGCGAAAGAGCCGCTACTTCGCGCACTGCTGCTTGTGCCGGTGGCGGTGCGCTCCGGAGCGCTGCTTCGGGCGAAAGACGCCGGCCAGCGGCACTTCGCTCCGGACAGCTCCGTACCTCCGTCTTCTGCCTCTCTCGTCGTCTGCATCCTAGCCAAAAGCTTCTCCATGACTTCTCGCCGAGAGAGAAAGTGTGCCAGCACTGCAAACATCTTCCGATCTTGCTTGACGAGTTCACCCAGTTCTTTGCATCTCGCAGCGCAAAGAGACCCGCAAGAGTTTCCACGGAGCGTTGCAGGAGCACTAGCAAGATGCATTGCAAAGTTGTCCAAAAACTTCTTCCATTCGCATGCTAACGTGATTTTCATAGGCATACGAATGGCAATCCACCATCCCGCAGCAGTTCGAGAGCTGCGCCCACAATGCTGCTGTTGTGCGGCTTGCTTCTTCACCTCCTGCAAGCTGCCGGCTCTCCGTCTACCGAAGGCGAAAGAGCCGCTTCTTCGCCCACTGCTGCTTGTGCCGGTGGCGGTGCGCTCCGGCGCGCTGCTTCGGGCGAAAGACGCCGGCCAGCGGCACTTCGCTCCGGACAGCCCCGTACCTCCGTCTTCTGCCTCTCTCGTCGTCTGCATCCAAGCCAAAAGCTTCTCCATGACTTTTCGCCGACAGAAATTGGGTGCCAGCACAGCAAACGTCTCCCAGTCTTGGCCCTGATTTTTGTCGTGGCTGCGCATTGTTGAAGCATTTATCTTTTTAATAAAGCGGCGAATTTATTTCGAGATGGCTATGATCTCTTCATACTTATCCTTGTGCGGTCAAGACACAGCAACAATACATTCTTGAGAAAGGAAAACATCTCGAGAGATATTCCAGTCCATCGGTGTGGCGCAGCTGCTGAAAAAGGGCAAAGCTGAAGAACCTTGCTCATCTTAATTTCTGTGCATCTCGCAGCATGCGAAGCATGAGGCAGCCGAGCACCGCGCTTTTGTGCGCTCTTAATGGAATTGCAAAAAATCCCACAGCTTTTCATCCACAAGCACAGTCAGCTGCATTCGCTTTTGCTTCTTGAAAAACTCACCGCTCTCCTTATATCGGTGTAGATCTTGATCTCTGGTTCCTGGGACTTTACCCAAGTGTTTGCTGTTTTGTACTTTCTTCTTTGGCAGTCAGGAACTTGTATATATAATCTGGTACATGTTTCTTGGAAAACATTTCCTGTCTAAAAATGATACATAGCTGCAATTTACCCGACTGTATATAACTACTCTTTTACTGTATAAAAAAGTGTATTAGAATGATACACCACCTGAATTTCAATGATTGAAAAAAGCGTCTTACTTCTTTTTCCTATTCTCTGTATTTCCTTCTCTTTGTTATGTTTCTTTGGCTATTATGTGCGTGCCCAATGGTTTTCCTGTTCCTGTTGTGGGACAGCAAATGTTCAGGCTCTTCTAATTTTGTCACTAATTAAATAATCCATCTTCCCCGCCGGAAAGATGCAGGATGTGTCTCATTTTCACTGCTCCTGTTTTGTTTCCTTATTCTTTTGAATGGCTCCCTGTCTTCCTACTCACACTCTGAGTAACGAATTTCTAATTTTCTTTCCTATCTGCCTTTATCAATTTTTCTCTGACTTGGATGCTATTGAATTAAGCCATGCCAAGTTGAAGAATTGCATCAAGAAGAGTGCTCAATGAAAAAAAAAACATTTAGTTTTGGGGTTCTATCACAGAAGAGTTCCAAGACTCTTCCCATGTGAAGAATATCTGATGAATATCTTAAAAACTATCATCTCTGTGTAAGTATTTTGCATCCAGTTCTTGCTCTAGTCCTTGCTTTGGCAAATTTGACACAAGTGAGGCATTGTGTGTTTTGCAGCTTCTAGGGAGATGGTTCCAGGTCTTGAGAAAGTCGTGGGCTTTGTCTCATCTTTAGACATCTGAAAATCACCTAGGCATCCCAAAGACTCATTAGAAATACAAATACCTGCAGGGAACCGGAGGTGAGCTTCATCTTACCATGTGTCTTGAACAGGGTGTTCTATGTGTGAAAGAGATTCTAGTCAGAATTCTGCTCAGTACAGGCCATCAAGTTGAGAGAATTGATCATTTTAATCTGGGCTTTATATCCACAGAGGCTGAAGGTGTCTCCATGCTCCAGTGCCTATCAGTCTTCTCAAATATTTCAATCCATGAGTTGAATTCTAGAAGCAAAAACTTTTCTCCAGGTGACCTTTACCAAGAGACTCAATGTTAGGTGGAATCAAACAACTCCTTTTTTATCCATTTTATCGAAAGTGATCTTAAAGATTCAATCCATATGCTTAGGTGAGAGAAATCCTACCATTGGCAGATGGCATGTATTGGCCAGTATTGACAGCAGAAAGAAGCAAAAAAGCATGCCAAAAAATGCTGAATGCAGTAAGCAGACCATCAAGCAAACCGGTGGAAAAATAGTTGCTTTGTATGTAAGATGAATCGGAGAGATACATATGGAGTTCTTCATGATGTTTTTCATTGACATTTAAACTAGGAAAGAGGTTAAAACTATGATGGAAGGGATTAATTGCTTGATGTTAGAGTATTTCTTTAGAGAGACATAACAAGTGAATACATGTTTAACCAGTTATCGGCTTCCCATCAGCAATGGGTGCACTTTAATTGCCTTTAAAAGCTGTAATGAAATACTTTTTAAAGCAATTTTTTCCCCTTATTTTTGCAAGAACTTTTTTCTGTTATTTTTGAAAAATAGGAAAAATTTCCAGTAAAGGATCAACGGGCTGCTCTGTCATTTAATATTAGAAAACACTTATGGTATACTTTCTAGAAGAAAAAGTACCTAAAAAAAGGAGTATTCCCATTATGCTTGTAAAACGATCTTCCAACCATAAGAAAATCAAAAATTATACTATTTCAAGGATCTCACACTCCTAGAACACATTCATTTACCACACTCATAATTTATCAAACACAGCTTGTAATTAGACCTCTAAGAGTCAAACAGAGCGTTGTATCCACAGGCACTGTGAGAGCAGCCTGAGGTGGCACAGGTGGCAGGTTGTACGTGAGCTAGATCTTGATCAATGCGGCATTACAGCAGCCAACCGGGGCCTGCACGCAAGGCCCATCCAAAAAATGTGGTGAGCTTTTTCCCAGGGAAACCAAACTCACCACCTCACCTTCCTGGTCTCAGGCCCCAAATGGCCACAAAAGTACTGTGCGGGCAACAGCCCAGGAAAAAAAACTCAACACCTCACCGTCTAGGTCTCAGTTTGCAGAGCTCTGTGGGCACTGTGCAAGCACCCAACGTTGGCACAGCTATCAGCCTTTAATTGGATGGCATCCTGATTAATACAGAAATCGAGCAGGCACCAAGCATCAACGTGCTTAGGGACACCTAGGTATTGTGCATTATACTGCCCAAGGAGAAAAAAACCCACCACCCCAAGGTCTTAGTCTCAGTTTGCAGAGTTCCGTGGGCACTCTCAAAGCAGCCAGAGCTAGCACAGGTGGCAGCTTGTCCCTGAGAGGCATCTTGATATTTGTGGATATCCAGGAGGCAACAGGCCCCTTAGGGCCGAGGGCCTACCTGGTACTGACAAAGGCTTCTTCCCAGAAAAACAAAGCTCACCATCCCACGTTGCTGGTCTCAGTTTGTAGAGCTCCATGGGCACTCTCAAACCAGCCCGAGTTGGCACAGGTGGCAGCTTGACCCGGGACGGCACCGTGATATTCGGGCAAATCCAGCGGGGAGCCGGCCGCTAAGGGTGGAGGGCCGACCTAGTACAGAGATAGTCTTCTACCCAGCAAAACAAGACACATTACCCGACGTTCCAGGCCACAGTTTGAAGAGCTCCATGGGCACTCTCAAAGCAGCCCGAGTTGGCACAGGTGGCAGCTTGTCCCTGGGCGGCATCTTGTTATTCGGGGAAATCCAGCCTGCAACCGGACCCATAGGGCCGAAGGCCTACCTGGTACTGACAAAGGCTTCTGCCCGGGAAATGCAACTCAGAAGCCCACGGTCCCGGTCTCAGTTTGCAGAGCTCCATGGGCACTCTCAAACCAGCCCGAGTTGGCACAGGTGGCAGAATATCCCTGGGCGGCATCTTGATATTCGTGGAAATCCAGCAGGCAGCCAGCCATGAAGGGCCGAGTGCCTACCTGGTACTGACAAAGGCTTCTGCCGAGGAAAAAAAAAAACTCACCATCCCACGCTCCTGGTTTCTGTTTGTAGAGCACCATGGGTACTCTCAAAGCAGCCCAAGTTGGCACAGGTGGCAGCTTGTTCCTGGGCGGCATCTTGATATGCGTGGAAATCCAGCAGGCAGACTGCCTCTAAGGGCCGAGGTCCTACTTGGTACTGACAAAGGGTTCTGCCCGGGAAAAAAAAACCCGAAACCCCACATACTTTGGCTCAGTTTGAAGAGATCCGTGGGCACTCTCAAAGCAGCGTGAGTTGGCACAGGTGGCAGCTTGTCCCTGGGCGGCATCTTGATATTCGTGGAAGTCTTGCTGCCAGCCTGCCCCTAAGGGCCGAGGGCCTACCTGGTACTTACAATGGCTTCTGCCCGGGGAAACATAACCCATAACCCCATGTACCCTGTCTCAGTTTTTAGAGCTCCGTGGGCACCCTCAAAGCAGCCCGAGCTGGCACAGGTGGCAGCTTGTCCCTGGGCAGCATCTTGATATTCGTGGAAATTCAGCAGGCAGCCTGCCCCTAAGGAACAAGGGCCTACCTGGTACTGAGAGAGGCTTCTGCCCGAGAAAACAAAACCCACAACCCTAGGTTATGGTCTCAGTTTGCAGAGCTCCGTGGGCACCCCCAAAGCAGCGCGAGTTGGCCCAAGTGGCAGCTTGTCCCTGGGCAGCATCTTGATATTCGTGGAAATCCAGCAGGCAGACGGCCCTGAAGTTCCGAGAGCCTGCCTGGTACTGCAAATGCTTCTGCCCGGGGAAACAAAACTCACCAAGGCAAGTTCCTGGTCTAACTTTGCAGAGCTCCATGGGCACTCTCAAAGCAGCCCGAGTTGGCACAGGTGGCAGCTTGTCCCTGGGTGGCATCTTGATATTCGTGGAAATCCAGCAGGCAGACTGCCTCTAAGGGCTGAGGGCCTACTTCGTACTGACAAAGGCTTCTGCCCGGGAAAACAAAACCCGAAACCCCACATACTTTGGCTCAGTTTGAAGAGCTCCGTGGGCACTCTCAAAGCAGCCCAAGTTGGCACAGGTGGCAGCTTGTCCCTGGGCAGCATTTTGATATTCGTGGAAATCCTGCAGGCAGCTGGCCCCCAAGGGCCAAGGGCCGACCTGGTACTGACAAAGGCTTCTGCCCGGGAAAACAAAACTCAGAACACCACGTTTCTGGTCTCAGTTTGCAGAGCACCATGGGCGCTCTCAAAGCAGCGCGAGTTGGCACAGGTGGCAGCTTGTCCCTGGGCAGCATCTTGATATTCGTGGAAATCCAGCAGGCTGCCTGCCCTTAAGGACCGAGGGCGTACCTGGCACTTCAAATGCTTCTGCCCGGAGAAACAAAACTCAGCACCCCAGGTTCATGGTCTCAGTTTGCAGAGCTCCATGGGCACTCTCAAAGCAGCGCGAGTTGGCACAGGTGGCAGCTTGTCCCTGGGCAGCATCTTGATATTCGTGGAAATCCTGCAGGCAGCCTGCCCCTAAGGAACAAGGGCCTACCTGGCACTGCAAATGCTTCTGCCCGGAGAAACAAAACTCAGCACCCCAGGTTCATGGTCTCAGTTTGCAGAGCTCCGTGGGCACTCTCAAAGCAGCCCGAGTTGGCACAGGTGGCAGAATATCCCTGGGCAGCATCTTGATATTCGTGGAAAGCTTGCTGCCAGCCTGCACCTAAGGAACAAGGGCATACCTGGTACTGAGAGAGGCTTCTGCCCGGGAATACAAAACCCACAATCCTACGTTCCTGGTCTCAGTTTGCAGAGCTCCGTGGGCACCCTCATAGCAGCACGAGTTGGCCCAAGTGGCAGCTGGTCCCTGGGCAGCATCTTGATATTCGTGGAAATCCAGCCGGCAGCCTGCCCCTGAGGAACAAGGACTCTCCTGGTACTGACAAAGGCTTCTGCTCGGGGAAAGAAAACCCACCAGCCCACGTTCCACATCTCAGTTTGCAGAGCTCCATGGGCACTCTCAAAGCAGCGTGAGTTGGCTCAGGTGGCACCTTGTCCCTGGGCGGCATCTTGATATTTGTGGAAATCCTGCAGGCAGCCGGCCCCCAAGGGCCAAGGCCTGACCTGGTACTGACAAAGGCTTCTGCCCGGGGAAACAAAACCCACCACCCCACGTTCCAGGTCTCAGTTTGCAGAGCTCCATGGGCACTCTCAAACCAGCCCGAGTTGGCACAGGTGGCAGCTTGTCCCTGGGCGGCATCTTGATATTCGTGGAAATCCAGCAGGCAGCCTGCCCCTGTGGAACAATGGCCGACCTGACACTGACAAAGGCTTCTGACCGGGAAAACAATACTCAGAACACCACTTTCCTGGTCCCAGTTTGCAGAGCTCCATGGGCACTCTCAAAGCAGCCCGAGTTGGCACAGGTGGCAGCTTGTCCCTGGGCAGCATCTTGATATTCGTGGAAATCCAGCAGGCAGACTGCCCATAAGGAACAAGGACCCTCCTGGTACTGACAAAGGCTTCTGCCCTGGAAAACAAAACCCAGCACCCCACGTTTCTGGTCTCAGTTTGCAGAGCACCATGGGCACTCTCAAAGCAGCCCGAGTTGGCACAGGTGGCAGCTCCTCCGTGGGCAGCATCCTGATATTCGTGGAAATTCAGCAGGCTGACGGCCCTGAAAGACCGTGGGCCTACCTAGTACTGACAAATACTTCTGCCCGGGAAAACAAAACTCAGCACCCCACGGTCCTGGTCACAGTTTGCAGAGCTCCGTGGGCACTCTCAAAGCAGCGTGAGTTGGCAAAGGTGGCAGCTTGTCCCTGGGCGGAAACTTGATTTTCGTGGAAATCCTGGTGCCAGCCTCCCCCAAAGGGCTGAGGGCCTACCTGGTCCTGCAAATGTTTCTGCCCGGGAAAACAACACCGACAAACCCACGTTCCTGGTCTCAGTTTGAAGAACTCCGTGGGCACTCTCAAAGCAGCCCGAGTTGGCACAGGTGGCAGAATATCCGTGGGCAGCATTTTGATATTCGGGGAAATCTTGCTTCCAGGCTGTCCCTAAGGAACAAGGGCCTACTTGGTACTGACAAAGGCTTCTGCCCTGGAAAACAAAACCCAGCACCCCACGTTTCTGGTCTCAGTTTGCAGAGCACCATGGGCACTCTCAAAGCAGCGTGAGTTGGCACAGGTGGCAGCTTGTCCCTGGGCAGCATCTTGATATTCGTGGAAATCCAGCAGGCTGCCTGCCCTTAAGGACCGAGGGCCTACCTGGCACTGCAAATGCTTCTGCCCGGAGAAACAAAACTCAGCACCCCAGGTTCATGGTCTCAGTTTGCAGAGCTCTCGTGGAAAAGCTTGCTGCCAGCCTGCACCTAAGGAACAAGGGCATACCTGGTACTGAGAGAGGCTTCTGCCCGGGAAAACAAAACCCACAGTCCTACGTTCCTGGTCTCAGTTTGCAGAGCTCCGTGGGCACCCTCATAGCAGCACGAGTTGGCCCAAGTGGCAGCTGGTCCCTGGGCAGCATCTTGATATTCGTGGAAATCCAGCCGGCAGCCTGCCCCTGAGGAACAAGGACTCTCCTGGTACTGACAAAGGCTTCTGCCCGGGGAAAGAAAACCCACCAGCCCATGTTCCACATCTCAGTTTGCAGAGCTCCATGGGCACTCTCAAAGCAGCGTGAGTTGGCACAGGTGGCAGCTTGTCCCTGGGTGGCATCTTGATATTTGTGGAAATCCTGCAGGCAGCCGGCCCCCAAGGGCCAAGGGCCGACCTGGTACTGACAAAGGCTTCTGCCAGGGGAAACAAAACGCAGCACCCCACGTTTCTGGTCTCAGTTTGCAGAGCTCCATGGGCACCATCAAAGCAGCCCGAGTTGGCACAGGTGGCAGCTTGCCCCTGGGCAGCATCTTGATATTCGTGGAAATCCTGCAGGCAGTCGGCCCCGAAATTCCGAGGGCCTACCTGGTACTGACAAATGCTTCTGCCCGGGGAAACAAAACTCACCAACGCACGTTCCTGGTCTCACTTTGCAGAGCTCCAAGGGCACTCTCAAAGCAGCGCGAGTTGGCACAGGTGGCAGCTTGTCCTTTGGCAGCATCTTGATATTCATGGAAATTGAGCAGGCTGCCTGCCCTTAAAGACCAAGGGCCTACCTGGCACTGCAAATGCTTCTGCCCAGGGAAACAAAACTCAGCACCCCAGGTTCATGGTCTCAGTTTGCAGAGCTCCATGGGCACTCTCAAAGCAGCCCGAGTTGGCACAGGTGGCAGCTTGTCCCTGGGCAGCATCTTGATATTCGTGGAAATCTTCCTGCCAGCCTGCCCCTAAGGAACAAGGGCCTACCTGGCACTGAGAGAGGCTTCTGCCCGGGAAAACAAAACCCACAATCCTACGTTCCTGGTCTCAGTTTGCAGAGCTCCGTGGGCACCCTCAAAGCAGCGCGAGTTGGCACAAGTGGCAGCTTGTCCCTGGGCAGCATCTTGATATTCGTGGAAATTGAGCCGCCACCCTGCCCCTGATGAACAAGGGCCCTCCTGGTACTGACAAAGGCTTCTGCCCAGGGAAACAAAACTCACCACCCCACGTTCCACATCTCAGTTTGCAGAGCTCCATGGGCACTCTCAAAGCAGACCGAGTTAGCACAGGTGGCAGCTTGTCCCTGGGCGGCATCTTGGTATTGGCGGAAATCCAGCAGGCAGACGGCCCCTAAGGGCCGTGGGCCTACCTGGAACAGACAAAGGCTTCTGCCCAGGTAAACAAAATTCGCCAACACACGTTCATGGTCTCAGTTTGCAGAGCTCCATGGGTACTCTAAAATCAGCGTGAGTTGCCACAGGTGGCAGCTTGTCCCTGGGCGGCATCTTGATATTCGTCGAAATCCGGCAGGCCGACGGCCCCTAAGGACTGAGAGCCTACCTGGTACTGACAAAGGCTTCTGCCCAGGAAAAAAAAACCCACCACCCCACGTTCCGGGTCTCAGTTTGCAGAGCTCCATGGGCACTCTCAAGGCAGCGCGAGTTGGCACAGGTGGCAGCTTGTCCCTGGGCAGCATCTTCAGATTCGCAAAAAACCAGCAGGCAGCTGGCCCCGAAGGGCGAAGGCCTACCTGGTACTGACAAAGGCTTCTGCCCAGGTAAACTAAGCTCACCACACCACGTGCCTGGTCTCAGATTGCAGAACTCCATGGGCACACTCAAAGCAGCCCGAATCGGCACAGGTGGCAGTTTGTCCCTGGGCGGCATCTTCAGATTCGCGGAAATCCAGCGAGCAGCCGCCCCCAAGGGCTAAGGGCCTATCTGGTACTGACAAAGGCTTCTGCCCGGGGAAAGAAAACCCACCACGCCACGTTCCTGGTCTCAGTTTGCAGAGCTCCATGGGCACTCTCAAAGCAGCCTGAGTTGGCACAGGTGGCAGCTTGTCCCTGGGCGGCATCTTGATATTGGCGGAAATCCAGCAGGCAGACGGCCCCTAAGGACTGAGGGCCTACCTGATACTGACACAGCTTCTGCCCCGGAATACAAAACTCACCAGCCCACGTTCCTGGTCTCAGTTGGCAGAGCTCTTTAGGCACTCTGCAAGCAGCCTGACTTGGCACTGGTGGCAGCCTGTCCCTTGGTGGCAACTTGAAATTCGTGGAAATCTAGCAACCAGCTAGCCGCAGTGGGCTGGTGTTGTGCGGCTTGCTTCTTCACCTCCTGCAAGCTGCCGGCTCTCCGTCTAGCGAAAGCGAAAGAGCCGCTACTTCGCGCACTGCTGCTTGTGCCGGTGGCGGTGCGCTCCGGAGCGCTGCTTCGGGCGAAAGACGCCGGCCAGCGGCACTTCGCTCCGGACAGCCCCGTACCTCCGGCTTCTGCCTCTCTCGTCGTCTGCATCCTAGCGTAAAGCTTCTCCATGACTTCTCGCCGAGAGAGAAAGTGTGCCAGCACTGCAAACATCTTCCGATCTTGCTTGACGAGTTCACCCAGTTCTTTGCATCTCGCAGCGCAAAGAGACCCGCAAGAGTTTCCATGGAGCGTTGCAGGAGCACTAGCAAGATGCATTGCAAAGTTGTCCAAAAACTTCTTCCATTCGCATGCTAAAGTGATTTTCAAAGGCATGCGAGTGGCAATCCACCATCCCGCAGCAGTAAGAGAGCTGCGCCCACAATGCTGCTGTTGTGCGGCTTGCTTCTTCACCTCCTGCAAGCTGCCGGCTCTCCGTCTAGCGAAAGCGAAAGAGCCGCTACTTCGCGCACTGCTGCTTGTGCCGGTGGCGGTGCGCTCCGGAGCGCTGCTTCGGGCGAAAGACGCCGGCCAGCGGCACTTCGCTCCGGACAGCCCCGTACCTCCGTCTTCTGCCTCTCTCGTCGTCTGCATCCTAGCCTAAAGCTTCTCCATGACTTCTCGCCGAGAGAGAAAGTGTGCCAGCACTGCAAACATCTTCCGATCTTGTTTGACGAGTTCACCCAGTTCTTTGCATCTCGCAGCGCAAAGAGACCCGCCAGAGTTTCCACGGAGCGTTGCAGGAGCGCTAGCAAGATGCATTGCAAAGTTGTCCAAAAACTTCTTCCATTCGCATGCTAACGTGATTTTCAAAGGCATACGAGTGGCAATCCACCATCCCGCAGCAGTAAGAGAGCTGCGCCCACAAGGCTGCTGTTGTGCGGCTTGCTTCTTCACCTCCTGCAAGCTGCCGGCTCTCCGTCTAGCGAAAGCGAAAGAGCCGCTACTTCGCGCACTGCTGCTTGTGCCGGTGGCGGTGCGCTCCGGAGCGCTGCTTCGGGCGAAAGACGCCCGCGAGCGGCACTTCGCTCCGGACAGCTCCGTACCTCCGTCTTCTTCCTCTCTCGTCGTCTGCATCCTAGCCAATAGCTTCTCCATGACTTCTCGCCGAGAGAGAAAGTGTGCCAGCACTGCAAACATCTTCCGATCTTGTTTGACGAGTTCACCCAGTTCTTTGCATCTCGCAGCGCAAAGAGACCCGCAAGAGTTTCCACGGAGCGTTGCAGGAGCACTAGCAAGATGCATTGCAAAGTTGTCCAAAAACTTCTTCCATTCGCATGCTAACGTGATTTTCAAAGGCATACGAGTGGCAATCCACCATCCCGCAGCAGTAAGAGAGCTGCGCCCACAATGCTGCTGTTGTGCGGCTTGCTTCTTCACCTCCTGCAAGCTGCCGGCTCTCCGTCTACCGAAGGCGAAAGAGCCGCTTCTTCGCGCACTGCTGCTTGTGATGGTCTCGGTGCGTCCCCGTGTGGTGCTTCGGGCGAAAGACGCCGGCCAGCGGCACTTCGCTCCGGACAGCCCCGTACCTCCGTCTTCTGCCTCTCTCGTCGTCTGCATCCAAGCCAAAAGCTTCTCCATGACTTTTCGCCGACAGAAATTGGGTGCCAGCACAGCAAACGTCTCCCAGTCTTGGCCCTGATTTTTGTCGTGGCTGCGCATTGTTGAAGCATTTATCTTTTTAATAAAGCGGCGAATTTATTTCGAGATGGCTATGATCTCTTCATACTTATCCTTGTGCGGTCAAGACACAGCAACAATACATTCTTGAGAAAGGAAAACATCTCGAGAGATATTCCAGTCCATCGGTGTGGCGCAGCTGCTGAAAAAGGGCAAAGCTGAAGAACCTTGCTCATCTTAATTTCTGTGCATCTCGCAGCATGCGAAGCATGAGGCAGCCGAGCACCGCGCTTTTGTGCGCTCTTAATGGAATTGCAAAAAATCCCACAGCTTTTCATCCACAAGCACAGTCAGCTGCATTCGCTTTTGCTTCTTGAAAAACTCACCGCTCTCCTTATATCGGTGTAGATCTTGATCTCTGGTTCCTGGGACTTTACCCAAGTGTTTGCTGTTTTGTACTTTCTTCTTTGGCAGTCAGGAACTTGTATATATAATCTGGTACATGTTTCTTGGAAAACATTTCCTGTCTAAAAATGATACATAGCTGCAATTTACCCGACTGTATATAACTACTCTTTTACTGTATAAAAAAGTGTATTAGAATGATACACCACCTGAATTTCAATGATTGAAAAAAGCGTCTTACTTCTTTTTCCTATTCTCTGTATTTCCTTCTCTTTGTTATGTTTCTTTGGCTATTATGTGCGTGCCCAATGGTTTTTCTGTTCCTGTTGTGGGACAGCAAATGTTCAGGCTCTTCTAATTTTGTCACTAATTAAATAATCCATCTTCCCCGCCGGAAAGATGCAGGATGTGTCTCATTTTCACTGCTCCTGTTTTGTTTCCTTATTCTTTTGAATGGCTCCCTGTCTTCCTACTCACACTCTGAGTAACGAATTTCTAATTTTCTTTCCTATCTGCCTTTATCAATTTTTCTCTGACTTGGATGCTATTGAATTAAGCCATGCCAAGTTGAAGAATTGCATCAAGAAGAGTGCTCAATGAAAAAAAAAACATTTAGTTTTGGGGTTCTATCACAGAAGAGTTCCAAGACTCTTCCCATGTGAAGAATATCTGATGAATATCTTAAAAACTATCATCTCTGTGTAAGTATTTTGCATCCAGTTCTTGCTCTAGTCCTTGCTTTGGCAAATTTGACACAAGTGAGGCATTGTGTGTTTTGCAGCTTCTAGGGAGATGGTTCCAGGTCTTGAGAAAGTCGTGGGCTTTGTCTCATCTTTAGACATCTGAAAATCACCTAGGCATCCCAAAGACTCATTAGAAATACAAATACCTGCAGGGAACCGGAGGTGAGCTTCATCTTACCATGTGTCTTGAACAGGGTGTTCTATGTGTGAAAGAGATTCTAGTCAGAATTCTGCTCAGTACAGGCCATCAAGTTGAGAGAATTGATCATTTTAATCTGGGCTTTATATCCACAGAGGCTGAAGGTGTCTCCATGCTCCAGTGCCTATCAGTCTTCTCAAATATTTCAATCCATGAGTTGAATTCTAGAAGCAAAAACTTTTCTCCAGGTGACCTTTACCAAGAGACTCAATGTTAGGTGGAATCAAACAACTCCTTTTTTATCCATTTTATCGAAAGTGATCTTAAAGATTCAATCCATATGCTTAGGTGAGAGAAATCCTACCATTGGCAGATGGCATGTATTGGCCAGTATTGACAGCAGAAAGAAGCAAAAAAGCATGCCAAAAAATGCTGAATGCAGTAAGCAGACCATCAAGCAAACCGGTGGAAAAATAGTTGCTTTGTATGTAAGATGAATCGGAGAGATACATATGGAGTTCTTCATGATGTTTTTCATTGACATTTAAACTAGGAAAGAGGTTAAAACTATGATGGAAGGGATTAATTGCTTGATGTTAGAGTATTTCTTTAGAGAGACATAACAAGTGAATACATGTTTAACCAGTTATCGGCTTCCCATCAGCAATGGGTGCACTTTAATTGCCTTTAAAAGCTGTAATGAAATACTTTTTAAAGCAATTTTTTCCCCTTATTTTTGCAAGAGCTTTTTTCTGTTATTTTTGAAAAATAGGAAAAATTTCCAGTGAAGGATCAACGGGCTGCTCTGTCATTTAATATTAGAAAACACTTATGGTATACTTTCTAGAAGAAAAAGTACCTAAAAAAAGGAGTATTCCCATTATGCTTGTAAAACGATCTTCCAACCATAAGAAAATCAAAAATTATACTATTTCAAGGATCTCACACTCCTAGAACACATTCATTTACCACACTCATAATTTATCAAACACAGCTTGTAATTAGACCTCTAAGAGTCAAACAGAGCGTTGTATCCACAGGCACTGTGAGAGCAGCCTGAGGTGGCACAGGTGGCAGGTTGTACGTGAGCTAGATCTTGATCAATGCGGCATTACAGCAGCCAACCGGGGCCTGCACGCAAGGCCCATCCAAAAAATGTGGTGAGCTTTTTCCCAGGGAAACCAAACTCACCACCTCACCTTCCTGGTCTCAGGCCCCAAATGGCCACAAAAGTACTGTGCGGGCAACAGCCCAGGAAAAAAACTCAACACCTCACCGTCTAGGTCTCAGTTTGCAGAGCTCTGTGGGCACTGTGCAAGCACCCAACGTTGGCACAGCTATCAGCCTTTAATTGGATGGCATCCTGAATAATACAGAAATCGAGCAGGCACCAAGCATCAACGTGCTTAGGGACACCTAGGTATTGTGCATTATACTGCCCAAGGAGAAAAAAACCCACCACCCCAAGGTCTTAGTCTCAGTTTGCAGAGTTCCGTGGGCACTCTCAAAGCAGCCAGAGCTAGCACAGGTGGCAGCTTGTCCCTGAGAGGCATCTTGATATTTGTGGATATCCAGGAGGCAACAGGCCCCTTAGGGCCGAGGGCCTACCTGGTACTGACAAAGGCTTCTTCCCAGAAAAACAAAGCTCACCATCCCACGTTGCTGGTCTCAGTTTGTAGAGCTCCATGGGCACTCTCAAACCAGCCCGAGTTGGCACAGGTGGCAGCTTGACCCGGGACGGCACCGTGATATTCGGGCAAATCCAGCGGGGAGCCGGCCGCTAAGGGTGGAGGGCCGACCTAGTACAGAGATAGTCTTCTACCCAGCAAAACAAGACACATTACCCGACGTTCCAGGCCACAGTTTGAAGAGCTCCATGGGCACTCTCAAAGCAGCCCGAGTTGGCACAGGTGGCAGCTTGTCCCTGGGCGGCATCTTGTTATTCGGGGAAATCCAGCCTGCAACCGGACCCATAGGGCCGAAGGCCTACCTGGTACTGACAAAGGCTTCTGCCCGGGAAATGCAACTCAGAAGCCCACGGTCCCGGTCTCAGTTTGCAGAGCTCCATGGGCACTCTCAAAGCAGCCTGAGTTGGCACAGGTGGCAGCTTGTCCCTGGGCGGCATCTTGATATTGGCGGAAATCCAGCAGGCAGACGGCCCCTAAGGACTGAGGGCCTACCTGATACTGACACAGCTTCTGCCCCGGAATACAAAACTCACCAGCCCACGTTCCTGGTCTCAGTTGGCAGAGCTCTTTAGGCACTCTGCAAGCAGCCTGACTTGGCACTGGTGGCAGCCTGTCCCTTGGTGGCAACTTGAAATTCGTGGAAATCTAGCAACCAGCTAGCCGCAGTGGGCTGGTGTTGTGCGGCTTGCTTCTTCACCTCCTGCAAGCTGCCGGCTCTCCGTCTAGCGAAAGCGAAAGAGCCGCTACTTCGCGCACTGCTGCTTGTGCCGGTGGCGGTGCGCTCCGGAGCGCTGCTTCGGGCGAAAGACGCCGGCCAGCGGCACTTCGCTCCGGACAGCCCCGTACCTCCGGCTTCTGCCTCTCTCGTCGTCTGCATCCTAGCGTAAAGCTTCTCCATGACTTCTCGCCGAGAGAGAAAGTGTGCCAGCACTGCAAACATCTTCCGATCTTGTTTGACGAGTTCACCCAGTTCTTTGCATCTCGCAGCGCAAAGAGACCCGCCAGAGTTTCCACGGAGCGTTGCAGGAGCGCTAGCAAGATGCATTGCAAAGTTGTCCAAAAACTTCTTCCATTCGCATGCTAACGTGATTTTCAAAGGCATACGAGTGGCAATCCACCATCCCGCAGCAGTAAGAGAGCTGCGCCCACAAGGCTGCTGTTGTGCGGCTTGCTTCTTCACCTCCTGCAAGCTGCCGGCTCTCCGTCTAGCGAAAGCGAAAGAGCCGCTACTTCGCGCACTGCTGCTTGTGCCGGTGGCGGTGCGCTCCGGAGCGCTGCTTCGGGCGAAAGACGCCCGCGAGCGGCACTTCGCTCCGGACAGCTCCGTACCTCCGTCTTCTTCCTCTCTCGTCGTCTGCATCCTAGCCAATAGCTTCTCCATGACTTCTCGCCGAGAGAGAAAGTGTGCCAGCACTGCAAACATCTTCCGATCTTGTTTGACGAGTTCACCCAGTTCTTTGCATCTCGCAGCGCAAAGAGACCCGCAAGAGTTTCCACGGAGCGTTGCAGGAGCACTAGCAAGATGCATTGCAAAGTTGTCCAAAAACTTCTTCCATTCGCATGCTAACGTGATTTTCAAAGGCATACGAGTGGCAATCCACCATCCCGCAGCAGTAAGAGAGCTGCGCCCACAATGCTGCTGTTGTGCGGCTTGCTTCTTCACCTCCTGCAAGCTGCCGGCTCTCCGTCTACCGAAGGCGAAAGAGCCGCTTCTTCGCGCACTGCTGCTTGTGATGGTCTCGGTGCGTCCCCGTGTGGTGCTTCGGGCGAAAGACGCCGGCCAGCGGCACTTCGCTCCGGACAGCCCCGTACCTCCGTCTTCTGCCTCTCTCGTCGTCTGCATCCAAGCCAAAAGCTTCTCCATGACTTTTCGCCGACAGAAATTGGGTGCCAGCACAGCAAACGTCTCCCAGTCTTGGCCCTGATTTTTGTCGTGGCTGCGCATTGTTGAAGCATTTATCTTTTTAATAAAGCGGCGAATTTATTTCGAGATGGCTATGATCTCTTCATACTTATCCTTGTGCGGTCAAGACACAGCAACAATACATTCTTGAGAAAGGAAAACATCTCGAGAGATATTCCAGTCCATCGGTGTGGCGCAGCTGCTGAAAAAGGGCAAAGCTGAAGAACCTTGCTCATCTTAATTTCTGTGCATCTCGCAGCATGCGAAGCATGAGGCAGCCGAGCACCGCGCTTTTGTGCGCTCTTAATGGAATTGCAAAAAATCCCACAGCTTTTCATCCACAAGCACAGTCAGCTGCATTCGCTTTTGCTTCTTGAAAAACTCACCGCTCTCCTTATATCGGTGTAGATCTTGATCTCTGGTTCCTGGGACTTTACCCAAGTGTTTGCTGTTTTGTACTTTCTTCTTTGGCAGTCAGGAACTTGTATATATAATCTGGTACATGTTTCTTGGAAAACATTTCCTGTCTAAAAATGATACATAGCTGCAATTTACCCGACTGTATATAACTACTCTTTTACTGTATAAAAAAGTGTATTAGAATGATACACCACCTGAATTTCAATGATTGAAAAAAGCGTCTTACTTCTTTTTCCTATTCTCTGTATTTCCTTCTCTTTGTTATGTTTCTTTGGCTATTATGTGCGTGCCCAATGGTTTTTCTGTTCCTGTTGTGGGACAGCAAATGTTCAGGCTCTTCTAATTTTGTCACTAATTAAATAATCCATCTTCCCCGCCGGAAAGATGCAGGATGTGTCTCATTTTCACTGCTCCTGTTTTGTTTCCTTATTCTTTTGAATGGCTCCCTGTCTTCCTACTCACACTCTGAGTAACGAATTTCTAATTTTCTTTCCTATCTGCCTTTATCAATTTTTCTCTGACTTGGATGCTATTGAATTAAGCCATGCCAAGTTGAAGAATTGCATCAAGAAGAGTGCTCAATGAAAAAAAAAACATTTAGTTTTGGGGTTCTATCACAGAAGAGTTCCAAGACTCTTCCCATGTGAAGAATATCTGATGAATATCTTAAAAACTATCATCTCTGTGTAAGTATTTTGCATCCAGTTCTTGCTCTAGTCCTTGCTTTGGCAAATTTGACACAAGTGAGGCATTGTGTGTTTTGCAGCTTCTAGGGAGATGGTTCCAGGTCTTGAGAAAGTCGTGGGCTTTGTCTCATCTTTAGACATCTGAAAATCACCTAGGCATCCCAAAGACTCATTAGAAATACAAATACCTGCAGGGAACCGGAGGTGAGCTTCATCTTACCATGTGTCTTGAACAGGGTGTTCTATGTGTGAAAGAGATTCTAGTCAGAATTCTGCTCAGTACAGGCCATCAAGTTGAGAGAATTGATCATTTTAATCTGGGCTTTATATCCACAGAGGCTGAAGGTGTCTCCATGCTCCAGTGCCTATCAGTCTTCTCAAATATTTCAATCCATGAGTTGAATTCTAGAAGCAAAAACTTTTCTCCAGGTGACCTTTACCAAGAGACTCAATGTTAGGTGGAATCAAACAACTCCTTTTTTATCCATTTTATCGAAAGTGATCTTAAAGATTCAATCCATATGCTTAGGTGAGAGAAATCCTACCATTGGCAGATGGCATGTATTGGCCAGTATTGACAGCAGAAAGAAGCAAAAAAGCATGCCAAAAAATGCTGAATGCAGTAAGCAGACCATCAAGCAAACCGGTGGAAAAATAGTTGCTTTGTATGTAAGATGAATCGGAGAGATACATATGGAGTTCTTCATGATGTTTTTCATTGACATTTAAACTAGGAAAGAGGTTAAAACTATGATGGAAGGGATTAATTGCTTGATGTTAGAGTATTTCTTTAGAGAGACATAACAAGTGAATACATGTTTAACCAGTTATCGGCTTCCCATCAGCAATGGGTGCACTTTAATTGCCTTTAAAAGCTGTAATGAAATACTTTTTAAAGCAATTTTTTCCCCTTATTTTTGCAAGAGCTTTTTTCTGTTATTTTTGAAAAATAGGAAAAATTTCCAGTGAAGGATCAACGGGCTGCTCTGTCATTTAATATTAGAAAACACTTATGGTATACTTTCTAGAAGAAAAAGTACCTAAAAAAAGGAGTATTCCCATTATGCTTGTAAAACGATCTTCCAACCATAAGAAAATCAAAAATTATACTATTTCAAGGATCTCACACTCCTAGAACACATTCATTTACCACACTCATAATTTATCAAACACAGCTTGTAATTAGACCTCTAAGAGTCAAACAGAGCGTTGTATCCACAGGCACTGTGAGAGCAGCCTGAGGTGGCACAGGTGGCAGGTTGTACGTGAGCTAGATCTTGATCAATGCGGCATTACAGCAGCCAACCGGGGCCTGCACGCAAGGCCCATCCAAAAAATGTGGTGAGCTTTTTCCCAGGGAAACCAAACTCACCACCTCACCTTCCTGGTCTCAGGCCCCAAATGGCCACAAAAGTACTGTGCGGGCAACAGCCCAGGAAAAAAACTCAACACCTCACCGTCTAGGTCTCAGTTTGCAGAGCTCTGTGGGCACTGTGCAAGCACCCAACGTTGGCACAGCTATCAGCCTTTAATTGGATGGCATCCTGAATAATACAGAAATCGAGCAGGCACCAAGCATCAACGTGCTTAGGGACACCTAGGTATTGTGCATTATACTGCCCAAGGAGAAAAAAACCCACCACCCCAAGGTCTTAGTCTCAGTTTGCAGAGTTCCGTGGGCACTCTCAAAGCAGCCAGAGCTAGCACAGGTGGCAGCTTGTCCCTGAGAGGCATCTTGATATTTGTGGATATCCAGGAGGCAACAGGCCCCTTAGGGCCGAGGGCCTACCTGGTACTGACAAAGGCTTCTTCCCAGAAAAACAAAGCTCACCATCCCACGTTGCTGGTCTCAGTTTGTAGAGCTCCATGGGCACTCTCAAACCAGCCCGAGTTGGCACAGGTGGCAGCTTGACCCGGGACGGCACCGTGATATTCGGGCAAATCCAGCGGGGAGCCGGCCGCTAAGGGTGGAGGGCCGACCTAGTACAGAGATAGTCTTCTACCCAGCAAAACAAGACACATTACCCGACGTTCCAGGCCACAGTTTGAAGAGCTCCATGGGCACTCTCAAAGCAGCCCGAGTTGGCACAGGTGGCAGCTTGTCCCTGGGCGGCATCTTGTTATTCGGGGAAATCCAGCCTGCAACCGGACCCATAGGGCCGAAGGCCTACCTGGTACTGACAAAGGCTTCTGCCCGGGAAATGCAACTCAGAAGCCCACGGTCCCGGTCTCAGTTTGCAGAGCTCCATGGGCACTCTCAAACCAGCCCGAGTTGGCACAGGTGGCAGAATATCCCTGGGCGGCATCTTGATATTCGTGGAAATCCAGCAGGCAGCCAGCCATGAAGGGCCGAGTGCCTACCTGGTACTGACAAAGGCTTCTGCCGAGGAAAAAAAAAAACTCACCATCCCACGCTCCTGGTTTCTGTTTGTAGAGCACCATGGGTACTCTCAAAGCAGCCCAAGTTGGCACAGGTGGCAGCTTGTTCCTGGGCGGCATCTTGATATGCGTGGAAATCCAGCAGGCAGACTGCCTCTAAGGGCCGAGGTCCTACTTGGTACTGACAAAGGGTTCTGCCCGGGAAAAAAAAACCCGAAACCCCACATACTTTGGCTCAGTTTGAAGAGATCCGTGGGCACTCTCAAAGCAGCGTGAGTTGGCACAGGTGGCAGCTTGTCCCTGGGCGGCATCTTGATATTCGTGGAAGTCTTGCTGCCAGCCTGCCCCTAAGGGCCGAGGGCCTACCTGGTACTTACAATGGCTTCTGCCCGGGGAAACATAACCCATAACCCCATGTACCCTGTCTCAGTTTTTAGAGCTCCGTGGGCACCCTCAAAGCAGCCCGAGCTGGCACAGGTGGCAGCTTGTCCCTGGGCAGCATCTTGATATTCGTGGAAATTCAGCAGGCAGCCTGCCCCTAAGGAACAAGGGCCTACCTGGTACTGAGAGAGGCTTCTGCCCGAGAAAACAAAACCCACAACCCTAGGTTATGGTCTCAGTTTGCAGAGCTCCGTGGGCACCCTCAAAGCAGCGCGAGTTGGCCCAAGTGGCAGCTTGTCCCTGGGCAGCATCTTGATATTCGTGGAAATCCAGCAGGCAGACGGCCCTGAAGTTCCGAGAGCCTGCCTGGTACTGCAAATGCTTCTGCCCGGGGAAACAAAACTCACCAAGGCAAGTTCCTGGTCTAACTTTGCAGAGCTCCATGGGCACTCTCAAAGCAGCGCGAGTTGGCAGAGGTGGCAGCTTGTCCCTGGGCAGCATCTTGATATTCATGGAAATCCAGCAGGCTGCCTGCCCTTAAGGACCGAGGGCGTACCTGGCACTTCAAATGCTTCTGCCCGGAGAAACAAAACTCAGCACCCCAGGTTCATGGTCTCAGTTTGCAGAGCTCCATGGGCACTCTCAAAGCAGCACGAGTTGGCACAGGTGGCAGCTTGTCCCTGGGCAGCATCTTGATATTCGTGGAAATCCTGCAGGCAGCCTGCCCCTAAGGAACAAGGGCCTACCTGGTACTGACAAAGGCTTCTGCCCCGGAAAACAAAACCCACAACCCTACCTTCCTGGTCTCAGTTTGCAGAGCTCCGTGGGCACCCTCAAAGCAGCGCGAGTTGGCACAAGTGGCAGCTTGTCCCTGGGCAGCATCTTGATATTCGTGGAAATCCAGCCGGCAGCCTGCCCCTGAGGAACAAGGGCCTTCCTGGTACTGACAAAGGCTTCTGCTCAGGGAAACAAAATCCACCACTCCACGTTCCACATCTCAGTTTGCAGAGCACCGTGGGCACTCTCAAAGCAGCCCGAGTTGGCACAGGTGGCAGCTTGTCCCTGGGCGGCATCTTGATATTTGTGGAAATCCTGCAGGCAGCCGGCCCCCAAGGGCCAAGGCCTGACCTGGTACTGACGAAGGCTTCTGCCCGGGGAAACAAAACCCACCACCCCACGTTCCAGGTCTCAGTTTGCAGAGCTCCATGGGCACTCTCAAAGCAGCCCGAGTTGGCACAGGTGGCAGAATATCCCTGGGCAGCATCTTGATATTCGTGGAAATCCAGCAGGTAGTCGGCCCTGAAATTCCAAGGGCCTACCTGGTACTGACAAATGCTTCTGCCCGGGGAAACAAAACTCACCAACGCACGTTCCTGGTCTCACTTTGCAGAGCTCTGTGGGCACTCTTAAAGCAGCCCGAGTTGGCACAGGTGGCAGCTTGCCCCTGGGCGGCATCTTGATATTGGCGGAAATCCAGCCGGCAGCCGGCCCATAAGTGCCAAGGGCCTACCTGGTACTGACAAATGCTTCTGCCCAGGGAAACAAAACAGACCAACCCACGTTAATGGTCTCAGTTTGCAGAGCTCCATGGGCACTCTCAAGGCAGTGCGAGTTGGCACAGGTGGCAGCTTGTCCCTGGGCAGCATCTTCATATTCGCAAAAACCCAGTAGGCAGCCGGCCCCCAAGGGCCAAGGCCTGACCTGGTACTGACAAAGGCTTCTGCCCGGGGAAACAAAACCCACCACCCCACGTTCCAGGTCTCAGTTTGCAGAGCTCCATGGGCACTCTCAAAGCAGCCCGAGTTGGCACAGGTGGCAGAATATCCCTGGGCAGCATCTTGATATTCGTGGAAAGCTTGCTGCCAGCCTGCACCTAAGGAACAAGGGCATACCTGGTACTGAGAGAGGCTTCTGCCCGGGAAAACAAAACCCACAGTCCTACGTTCCTGGTCTCAGTTTGCAGAGCTCCGTGGGCACCCTCATAGCAGCACGAGTTGGCCCAAGTGGCAGCTGGTCCCTGGGCAGCATCTTGATATTCGTGGAAATCCAGCCGGCAGCCTGCCCCTGAGGAACAAGGACTCTCCTGGTACTGACAAAGGCTTCTGCCCGGGGAAAGAAAACCCACCAGCCCATGTTCCACATCTCAGTTTGCAGAGCTCCATGGGCACTCTCAAAGCAGCGTGAGTTGGCACAGGTGGCAGCTTGTCCCTGGGCGGCATCTTGATATTTGTGGAAATCCTGCAGGCAGCCGGCCCCCAAGAGCCAAGGGCCGACCTGGTATTGACAAAGGCTTCTGCCAGGGGAAACAAAACCCAGCACCCCACGTTTCTGGTCTCAGTTTGCAGAGCTCCATGGGCACCATCAAAGCAGCCCGAGTTGGCACAGGTGGCAGCTTGTCCCTGGGCGGCATCTTGATATTCGTGGAAATCCAGCAGCCATTTGGCCCTGAAATTCCGAGGGCCTACCTGGTACTGACAAATGCTTCTGCCCGGGGAAACAAAACTCACCAACGCACGTTCCTGGTCTCACTTTGCAGAGCTCTGTGGGCACTCTTAAAGCAGCCCGAGTTGGCACAGGTGGCAGCTTGCCCCTGGGCGGCATCTTGATATTGGCGGAAATCCAGCCGGCAGCCGGCCCATAAGTGCCAAGGGCCTACCTGGTACTGACAAATGCTTCTGCCCAGGGAAAAAAAACAGACCAACCCACGTTAATGGTCTCAGTTTGCAGAGCTCCATGGGCACTCTCAAGGCAGCGCGAGTTGGCACAGGTGGCAGCTTGTCCCTGGGCGGCATCTTGATATTGGCGGAAATCCAGCAGGCAGACGGCCCCTAAGGACTGAGGGCCTACCTGATACTGACACAGCTTCTGCCCCGGAATACAAAACTCACCAGCCCACGTTCCTGGTCTCAGTTGGCAGAGCTCTTTAGGCACTCTGCAAGCAGCCTGACTTGGCACTGGTGGCAGCCTGTCCCTTGGTGGCAACTTGAAATTCGTGGAAATCTAGCAACCAGCTAGCCGCAGTGGGCTGGTGTTGTGCGGCTTGCTTCTTCACCTCCTGCAAGCTGCCGGCTCTCCGTCTAGCGAAAGCGAAAGAGCCGCTTCTTCGCTCACTGCTGCTTGTGCCGGTGGCGGTGCGCTCCGGAGCGCTGCTTCGGGCGAAAGACGCCGGCCAGCGGCACTTCGCTCCGGACAGCCCCGTACCTCCGTCTTCTGCCTCTCTCGTCGTCTGCATCCTAGCCAAAAGCTTCTCCATGACTTCTCGCCGAGAGAGAAAGTGTGCCAGCACTGCAAACATCTTCCGATCTTGTTTGACGAGTTCACCCAGTTCTTTGCATCTCGCAGAGCAAAGAGACCCGCAAGAGTTTCCACGGAGCGTTGCAGGAGCACTAGCAAGATGCATTGCAAAGTTGTCCAAAAACTTCTTCCATTCGCATGCTAACGTGATTTTCAAAGGCATGCGAGTGGCAATCCACCATCCCGCAGCAGTTCGAGAGCTGCGCCCACAATGCCGCTGTTGTGCGGCTTGCTTCTTCACCTCCTGCAAGCTGCCGGCTCTCCGTCTAGCGAAAGCGAAAGAGCCGCTTCTTCGCGCACCGCTGCTTGTGCCGGTGGCGGTGCGCTCCGGAGCGCTGCTTCGGGCGAAAGACGCCGGCCAGCGGCACTTCGCTCCGGACAGCCCCGTACCTCCGTCTTCTGCCTCTCTCGTCGTCTGCATCCTAGCCTAAAGCTTCTCCATGACTTCTCGCCGAGAGAGAAAGTGTGCCAGCTCTGCAAACATCTTCCGATCTTGCTTGACGAGTTCACCCAGTTCTTTGCATCTCGCAGCGCAAAGAGACCCGCAAGAGTTTCCACGGAGTGTTGCAGGAGCACTAGCAAGATGCATTGCAAAGTTGTCCAAAAACTTCTTCCATTCGCATGCTAACGTGATTTTCAAAGGCATACGAGTGGCAATCCACCATCCCGCAGCAATTCGACAGCTGCGCACACAAGGCTGCTGTTGTGCGGCTTGCTTCTTCACCTCCTGCAAGCTGCCGGCTCTCCGTCTAGCGAAGGCGAAAGAGCCGCTACTTCGCGCACTGCTGCTTGTGCCGGTGGCGGTGCGCTCCGGAGCGCTGCTTCGGGCGAAAGACGCCGGCCAGCGGCACTTCGCTCCGGACAGCCCCGTACCTCCGTCTTCTGCCTCTCTCGTCGTCTGCATCCAAGCCAAAAGCTTCTCCATGACTTCTCGCCGAGAGAGAAAGTGTGCCAGCACTGCAAACATCTTCCGATCTTGTTTGACGAGTTCACCCAGTTCTTTGCATCTCGCAGCGCAAAGAGACCCGCAAGAGTTTCCACGGAGTGTTGCAGGAGCACTAGCAAGATGCATTGCAAAGTTGTCCAAAAACTTCTTCCATTCGCATGCTAACGTGATTTTCAAAGGCATACGAGTGGCAATCCACCATCCCGCAGCAGTAAGAGAGCTGCGCCCACAAGGCTGCTGTTGTGCGGCTTGCTTCTTCACCTCCTGCAAGCTGCCGGCTCTCCGTCTAGCGAAGGCGAAAGAGCCGCTTCTTCGCGCACTGCTGCTTGTGCCGGTGGCGGTGCGCTCCGGAGCGCTGCTTCGGGCGAAAGACGCCGGCCAGCGGCACTTCGCTCCGGACAGCCCCGTACCTCCGTCTTCTGCCTCTCTCGTCGTCTGCATCCTAGCCTAAAGCTTCTCCATGACTTCTCGCCGAGAGAGAAAGTGTGCCAGCACTGCAAACATCTTCCGATCTTGTTTGACGAGTTCACCCAGTTCTTTGCATCTCGCAGCGCAAAGAGACCCGCAAGAGTTTCCACGGAGTGTTGCAGGAGCACTAGCAAGATGCATTGCAAAGTTGTCCAAAAACTTCTTCCATTCGCATGCTAACGTGATTTTCATAGGCATACGAGTGGCAATCCACCATCCCGCAGCAGTAAGAGAGCTGCGCCCACAAGGCTGCTGTTGTGCGGCTTGCTTCTTCACCTCCTGCAAGCTGCCGGCTCTCCGTCTAGCGAAGGCGAAAGAGCCGCTTCTTCGCGCACTGCTGCTTGTGCCGGTGGCGGTGCGCTCCGGAGCGCTGCTTCGGGCGAAAGACGCCGGCCAGCGGCACTTCGCTCCGGACAGCCCCGTACCTCCGTCTTCTGCCTCTCTCGTCGTCTGCATCCTAGCCTAAAGCTTCTCCATGACTTCTCGCCGAGAGAGAAAGTGTGCCAGCACTGCAAACATCTTCCGATCTTGCTTGACGAGTTCACCCAGTTCTTTGCATCTCGCAGCGCAAAGAGACCCGCAAGAGTTTCCACGGAGCGTTGCAGGAGCACTAGCAAGATGCATTGCAAAGTTGCCAAAAAACTTCTTCCATTCGCATGCTAACGTGATTTTCATAGGCATACGAGTGGCAATCCACCATCCCGCAGCAGTAAGAGAGCTGCGCCCACAATGCTGCTGTTGTGCGGCTTGCTTCTTCACCTCCTGCAAGCTGCCGGCTCTCCGTCTAGCGAAAGCGAAAGAGCCGCTACTTCGCGCACTGCTGCTTGTGCCGGTGGCGGTGCGCTCCGGAGCGCTGCTTCGGGCGAAAGACGCCGGCCAGCGGCACTTCGCTCCGGACAGCCCCGTACCTCCGTCTTCTGCCTCTCTCGTCGTCTGCATCCAAGCCAAAAGCTTCTCCATGACTTCTCGCCGAGAGAGAAAGTGTGCCAGCACTGCAAACATCTTCCGATCTTGTTTGACGAGTTCACCCAGTTCTTTGCATCTCGCAGCGCAAAGAGACCCGCAAGAGTTTCCACGGAGTGTTGCAGGAGCACTAGCAAGATGCATTGCAAAGTTGTCAAAAAACTTCTTCCATTCGCATGCTAACGTGATTTTCATAGGCATACGAGTGGCAATCCACCATCCCGCAGCAGTAAGAGAGCTGCGCCCACAAGGCTGCTGTTGTGCGGCTTGCTTCTTCACCTCCTGCAAGCTGCCGGCTCTCCGTCTAGCGAAGGCGAAAGAGCCGCTTCTTCGCGCACTGCTGCTTGTGCCGGTGGCGGTGCGCTCCGGAGCGCTGCTTCGGGCGAAAGACGCCGGCCAGCGGCACTTCGCTCCGGACAGCCCCGTACCTCCGTCTTCTGCCTCTCTCGTCGTCTGCATCCTAGCCAAAAGCTTCTCCATGACTTCTCGCCGAGAGAGAAAGTGTGCCAGCACTGCAAACATCTTCCGATCTTGCTTGACGAGTTCACCCAGTTCTTTGCATCTCGCAGCGCAAAGAGACCCGCAAGAGTTTCCACGGAGCGTTGCAGGAGCACTAGCAAGATGCATTGCAAAGTTGCCAAAAAACTTCTTCCATTCGCATGCTAACGTGATTTTCATAGGCATACGAGTGGCAATCCACCATCCCGCAGCAGTAAGAGAGCTGCGCCCACAATGCTGCTGTTGTGCGGCTTGCTTCTTCACCTCCTGCAAGCTGCCGGCTCTCCGTCTAGCGAAAGCGAAAGAGCCGCTACTTCGCGCACTGCTGCTTGTGCCGGTGGCGGTGCGCTCCGGAGCGCTGCTTCGGGCGAAAGACGCCGGCCAGCGGCACTTCGCTCCGGACAGCCCCGTACCTCCGTCTTCTGCCTCTCTCGTCGTCTGCATCCTAGCCTAAAGCTTCTCCATGACTTCTCGCCGAGAGAGAAAGTGTGCCAGCACTGCAAACATCTTCCGATCTTGTTTGACGAGTTCACCCAGTTCTTTGCATCTCGCAGCGCAAAGAGACCCGCAAGAGTTTCCACGGAGTGTTGCAGGAGCACTAGCAAGATGCATTGCAAAGTTGTCCAAAAACTTCTTCCATTCGCATGCTAACGTGATTTTCATAGGCATACGAGTGGCAATCCACCATCCCGCAGCAGTAAGAGAGCTGCGCCCACAATGCTGCTGTTGTGCGGCTTGCTTCTTCACCTCCTGCAAGCTGCCGGCTCTCCGTCTAGCGAAGGCGAAAGAGCCGCTTCTTCGCGCACTGCTGCTTGTGCCGGTGGCGGTGCGCTCCGGAGCGCTGCTTCGGGCGAAAGACGCCGGCCAGCGGCACTTCGCTCCGGACAGCTCCGTACCTCCGTCTTCTGCCTCTCTCGTCGTCTGCATCCTAGCCAAAAGCTTCTCCATGACTTCTCGCCGAGAGAGAAAGTGTGCCAGCACTGCAAACATCTTCCGATCTTGCTTGACGAGTTCACCCAGTTCTTTGCATCTCGCAGCGCAAAGAGACCCGCAAGAGTTTCCACGGAGCGTTGCAGGAGCACTAGCAAGATGCATTGCAAAGTTGCCAAAAAACTTCTTCCATTCGCATGCTAACGTGATTTTCATAGGCATACGAGTGGCAATCCACCATCCCGCAGCAGTAAGAGAGCTGCGCCCACAATGCTGCTGTTGTGCGGCTTGCTTCTTCACCTCCTGCAAGCTGCCGGCTCTCCGTCTAGCGAAAGCGAAAGAGCCGCTACTTCGCGCACTGCTGCTTGTGCCGGTGGCGGTGCGCTCCGGAGCGCTGCTTCGGGCGAAAGACGCCGGCCAGCGGCACTTCGCTCCGGACAGCCCCGTACCTCCGTCTTCTGCCTCTCTCGTCGTCTGCATCCTAGCCAAAAGCTTCTCCATGACTTCTCGCCGAGAGAGAAAGTGTGCCAGCACTGCAAACATCTTCCGATCTTGTTTGACGAGTTCACCCAGTTCTTTGCATCTCGCAGCGCAAAGAGACCCGCAAGAGTTTCCACGGAGTGTTGCAGGAGCACTAGCAAGATGCATTGCAAAGTTGTCCAAAAACTTCTTCCATTCGCATGCTAACGTGATTTTCATAGGCATACGAGTGGCAATCCACCATCCCGCAGCAGTAAGAGAGCTGCGCCCACAAGGCTGCTGTTGTGCGGCTTGCTTCTTCACCTCCTGCAAGCTGCCGGCTCTCCGTCTAGCGAAGGCGAAAGAGCCGCTTCTTCGCGCACTGCTGCTTGTGCCGGTGGCGGTGCGCTCCGGAGCGCTGCTTCGGGCGAAAGACGCCGGCCAGCGGCACTTCGCTCCGGACAGCTCCGTACCTCCGTCTTCTGCCTCTCTCGTCGTCTGCATCCTAGCCAAAAGCTTCTCCATGACTTCTCGCCGAGAGAGAAAGTGTGCCAGCACTGCAAACATCTTCCGATCTTGCTTGACGAGTTCACCCAGTTCTTTGCATCTCGCAGCGCAAAGAGACCCGCAAGAGTTTCCACGGAGCGTTGCAGGAGCACTAGCAAGATGCATTGCAAAGTTGCCAAAAAACTTCTTCCATTCGCATGCTAACGTGATTTTCATAGGCATACGAGTGGCAATCCACCATCCCGCAGCAGTAAGAGAGCTGCGCCCACAATGCTGCTGTTGTGCGGCTTGCTTCTTCACCTCCTGCAAGCTGCCGGCTCTCCGTCTAGCGAAAGCGAAAGAGCCGCTACTTCGCGCACTGCTGCTTGTGCCGGTGGCGGTGCGCTCCGGAGCGCTGCTTCGGGCGAAAGACGCCGGCCAGCGGCACTTCGCTCCGGACAGCCCCGTACCTCCGTCTTCTGCCTCTCTCGTCGTCTGCATCCTAGCCAAAAGCTTCTCCATGACTTCTCGCCGAGAGAGAAAGTGTGCCAGCACTGCAAACATCTTCCGATCTTGTTTGACGAGTTCACCCAGTTCTTTGCATCTCGCAGCGCAAAGAGACCCGCAAGAGTTTCCACGGAGTGTTGCAGGAGCACTAGCAAGATGCATTGCAAAGTTGTCCAAAAACTTCTTCCATTCGCATGCTAACGTGATTTTCATAGGCATACGAGTGGCAATCCACCATCCCGCAGCAGTAAGAGAGCTGCGCCCACAAGGCTGCTGTTGTGCGGCTTGCTTCTTCACCTCCTGCAAGCTGCCGGCTCTCCGTCTAGCGAAGGCGAAAGAGCCGCTTCTTCGCGCACTGCTGCTTGTGCCGGTGGCGGTGCGCTCCGGAGCGCTGCTTCGGGCGAAAGACGCCGGCCAGCGGCACTTCGCTCCGGACAGCTCCGTACCTCCGTCTTCTGCCTCTCTCGTCGTCTGCATCCTAGCCTAAAGCTTCTCCATGACTTCTCGCCGAGAGAGAAAGTGTGCCAGCACTGCAAACATCTTCCGATCTTGCTTGACGAGTTCACCCAGTTCTTTGCATCTCGCAGCGCAAAGAGACCCGCAAGAGTTTCCACGGAGCGTTGCAGGAGCACTAGCAAGATGCATTGCAAAGTTGCCAAAAAACTTCTTCCATTCGCATGCTAACGTGATTTACATAGGCATACGAGTGGCAATCCACCATCCCGCAGCAGTAAGAGAGCTGCGCCCACAATGCTGCTGTTGTGCGGCTTGCTTCTTCACCTCCTGCAAGCTGCCGGCTCTCCGTCTAGCGAAAGCGAAAGAGCCGCTACTTCGCGCACTGCTGCTTGTGCCGGTGGCGGTGCGCTCCGGAGCGCTGCTTCGGGCGAAAGACGCCGGCCAGCGGCACTTCGCTCCGGACAGCCCCGTACCTCCGTCTTCTGCCTCTCTCGTCGTCTGCATCCAAGCCAAAAGCTTCTCCATGACTTCTCGCCGAGAGAGAAAGTGTGCCAGCACTGCAAACATCTTCCGATCTTGTTTGACGAGTTCACCCAGTTCTTTGCATCTCGCAGCGCAAAGAGACCCGCAAGAGTTTCCACGGAGTGTTGCAGGAGCACTAGCAAGATGCATTGCAAAGTTGTCCAAAAACTTCTTCCATTCGCATGCTAACGTGATTTTCATAGGCATACGAGTGGCAATCCACCATCCCGCAGCAGTAAGAGAGCTGCGCCCACAAGGCTGCTGTTGTGCGGCTTGCTTCTTCACCTCCTGCAAGCTGCCGGCTCTCCGTCTAGCGAAGGCGAAAGAGCCGCTTCTTCGCGCACTGCTGCTTGTGCCGGTGGCGGTGCGCTCCGGAGCGTTGCTTCGGGCGAAAGACGCCGGCCAGCGGCACTTCGCTCCGGACAGCCCCGTACCTCCGGCTTCTGCCTCTCTCGTCGTCGGCATCCTAGCCAAAAGCTTCTCCATGACTTCTCGCCGAGAGAGAAAGTGTGCCAGCACTGCAAACATCTTCCGATCTTGTTTGACGAGTTCACCCAGTTCTTTGCATCTCGCAGCGCAAAGAGACCCGCAAGAGTTTCCACGGAGCGTTGCAGGAGCACTAGCAAGATGCATTGCAAAGTTGCCAAAAAACTTCTTCCATTCGCATGCTAACGTGACTTTCATAGGCATACGAGTGGCAATCCACCATCCCGCAGCAGTAAGAGAGCTGCGCCCACAATGCTGCTGTTGTGCGGCTTGCTTCTTCACCTCCTGCAAGCTGCCGGCTCTCCGTCTAGCGAAAGCGAAAGAGCCGCTACTTCGCGCACTGCTGCTTGTGCTGGTGGCGGTGCGCTCCGGAGCGCTGCTTCGGGCGAAAGACGCCGGCCAGCGGCACTTCGCTCCGGACAGCTCCGTACCTCCGTCTTCTTCCTCTCTCGTCGTCTGCATCCTAGCCAAAAGCTTCTCCATGACTTCTCGCCGAGAGAGAAAGTGTGCCAGCACTGCAAACATCTACCGATCTTGTTTGACGAGTTCACCCAGTTCTTTGCATCTCGCAGCGCAAAGAGACCCGCAAGAGTTTCCACGGAGCGTTGCAGGAGCACTAGCAAGATGCATTGCAAAGTTGCCAAAAAACTTCTTCCATTCGCATGCTAACGTGATTTTCATAGGCATACGAGTGGCAATCCACCATCCCGCAGCAGTAAGAGAGCTGCGCCCACAATGCTGCTGTTGTGCGGCTTGCTTCTTCACCTCCTGCAAGCTGCCGGCTCTCCGTCTAGCGAAAGCGAAAGAGCCGCTACTTCGCGCACTGCTGCTTGTGCCGGTGGCGGTGCGCTCCGGAGCGCTGCTTCGGGCGAAAGACGCCGGCCAGCGGCACTTCGCTCCGGACAGCCCCGTACCTCCGTCTTCTGCCTCTCTCGTCGTCTGCATCCTAGCCAAAAGCTTCTCCATGACTTCTCGCCGAGAGAGAAAGTGTGCCAGCACTGCAAACATCTTCCGATCTTGCTTGACGAGTTCACCCAGTTCTTTGCATCTCGCAGCGCAAAGAGACCCGCAAGAGTTTCCACGGAGCGTTGCAGGAGCACTAGCAAGATGCATTGCAAAGTTGCCAAAAAACTTCTTCCATTCGCATGCTAACGTGATTTTCATAGGCATACGAGTGGCAATCCACCATCCCGCAGCAGTAAGAGAGCTGCGCCCACAATGCTGCTGTTGTGCGGCTTGCTTCTTCACCTCCTGCAAGCTGCCGGCTCTCCGTCTAGCGAAAGCGAAAGAGCCGCTACTTCGCGCACTGCTGCTTGTGCCGGTGGCGGTGCGCTCCGGAGCGCTGCTTCGGGCGAAAGACGCCGGCCAGCGGCACTTCGCTCCGGACAGCCCCGTACCTCCGTCTTCTGCCTCTCTCGTCGTCTGCATCCTAGCCTAAAGCTTCTCCATGACTTCTCGCCGAGAGAGAAAGTGTGCCAGCACTGCAAACATCTTCCGATCTTGCTTGACGAGTTCACCCAGTTCTTTGCATCTCGCAGCGCAAAGAGACCCGCAAGAGTTTCCACGGAGTGTTGCAGGAGCACTAGCAAGATGCATTGCAAAGTTGTCCAAAAACTTCTTCCATTCGCATGCTAACGTGATTTTCATAGGCATACGAGTGGCAATCCACCATCCCGCAGCAGTAAGAGAGCTGCGCCCACAAGGCTGCTGTTGTGCGGCTTGCTTCTTCACCTCCTGCAAGCTGCCGGCTCTCCGTCTAGCGAAGGCGAAAGAGCCGCTACTTCGCGCACTGCTGCTTGTGCCGGTGGCGGTGCGCTCCGGAGCGCTGCTTCGGGCGAAAGACGCCGGCCAGCGGCACTTCGCTCCGGACAGCTCCGTACCTCCGTCTTCTGCCTCTCTCGTCGTCTGCATCCTAGCCAAAAGCTTCTCCATGACTTCTCGCCGAGAGAGAAAGTGTGCCAGCACTGCAAACATCTTCCGATCTTGCTTGACGAGTTCACCCAGTTCTTTGCATCTCGCAGCGCAAAGAGACCCGCAAGAGTTTCCACGGAGCGTTGCAGGAGCACTAGCAAGATGCATTGCAAAGTTGCCAAAAAACTTCTTCCATTCGCATGCTAACGTGATTTACATAGGCATACGAGTGGCAATCCACCATCCCGCAGCAGTAAGAGAGCTGCGCCCACAATGCTGCTGTTGTGCGGCTTGCTTCTTCACCTCCTGCAAGCTGCCGGCTCTCCGTCTAGCGAAAGCGAAAGAGCCGCTACTTCGCGCACTGCTGCTTGTGCCGGTGGCGGTGCGCTCCGGAGCGCTGCTTCGGGCGAAAGACGCCGGCCAGCGGCACTTCGCTCCGGACAGCCCCGTACCTCCGTCTTCTGCCTCTCTCGTCGTCTGCATCCAAGCCAAAAGCTTCTCCATGACTTCTCGCCGAGAGAGAAAGTGTGCCAGCACTGCAAACATCTTCCGATCTTGTTTGACGAGTTCACCCAGTTCTTTGCATCTCGCAGCGCAAAGAGACCCGCAAGAGTTTCCACGGAGTGTTGCAGGAGCACTAGCAAGATGCATTGCAAAGTTGTCAAAAAACTTCTTCCATTCGCATGCTAACGTGATTTTCATAGGCATACGAGTGGCAATCCACCATCCCGCAGCAGTAAGAGAGCTGCGCCCACAAGGCTGCTGTTGTGCGGCTTGCTTCTTCACCTCCTGCAAGCTGCCGGCTCTCCGTCTAGCGAAGGCGAAAGAGCCGCTTCTTCGCGCACTGCTGCTTGTGCCGGTGGCGGTGCGCTCCGGAGCGCTGCTTCGGGCGAAAGACGCCGGCCAGCGGCACTTCGCTCCGGACAGCCCCGTACCTCCGGCTTCTGCCTCTCTCGTCGTCTGCATCCTAGCCAAAAGCTTCTCCATGACTTCTCGCCGAGAGAGAAAGTGTGCCAGCACTGCAAACATCTTCCGATCTTGTTTGACGAGTTCACCCAGTTCTTTGCATCTCGCAGCGCAAAGAGACCCGCAAGAGTTTCCACGGAGCGTTGCAGGAGCACTAGCAAGATGCATTGCAAAGTTGCCAAAAAACTTCTTCCATTCGCATGCTAACGTGACTTTCATAGGCATACGAGTGGCAATCCACCATCCCGCAGCAGTAAGAGAGCTGCGCCCACAATGCTGCTGTTGTGCGGCTTGCTTCTTCACCTCCTGCAAGCTGCCGGCTCTCCGTCTAGCGAAAGCGAAAGAGCCGCTACTTCGCGCACTGCTGCTTGTGCTGGTGGCGGTGCGCTCCGGAGCGCTGCTTCGGGCGAAAGACGCCGGCCAGCGGCACTTCGCTCCGGACAGCTCCGTACCTCCGTCTTCTTCCTCTCTCGTCGTCTGCATCCTAGCCAAAAGCTTCTCCATGACTTCTCGCCGAGAGAGAAAGTGTGCCAGCACTGCAAACATCTACCGATCTTGTTTGACGAGTTCACCCAGTTCTTTGCATCTCGCAGCGCAAAGAGACGCGCAAGAGTTTCCACGGAGCGTTGCAGGAGCACTAGCAAGATGCATTGCAAAGTTGTCCAAAAACTTCTTCCATTCGCATGCTAACGTGATTTTAAAAGGCATACGAGTGGCAATGCACCATCCCGCAGCAGTAAGAGAGCTGCGCCCACAATGCTGCTGTTGTGCGGCTTGCTTCTTCACCTCCTGCAAGCTGCCGGCTCTCCGTCTAGCGAAGGCGAAAGAGCCGCTTCTTCGCGCACTGCTGCTTGTGCCGGTGGCGGTGCGCTCCGGAGCGCTGCTTCGGGCGAAAGACGCCGGCCAGCGGCACTTCGCTCCGGACAGCCCCGTACCTCCGTCTTCTGCCTCTCTCGTCGTCTGCATCCTAGCCTAAAGCTTCTCCATGACTTCTCGCCGAGAGAGAAAGTGTGCCAGCACTGCAAACATCTTCCGATCTTGTTTGACGAGTTCACCCAGTTCTTTGCATCTCGCAGCGCAAAGAGACCCGCAAGAGTTTCCACGGAGTGTTGCAGGAGCACTAGCAAGATGCATTGCAAAGTTGCCAAAAAACTTCTTCCATTCGCATGCTAACGTGATTTTCAAAGGCATACGAGTGGCAATCCACCATCCCGCAGCAGTAAGAGAGCTGCGCCCACAAGGCTGCTGTTGTGCGGCTTGCTTCTTCACCTCCTGCAAGCTGCCGGCTCTCCGTCTAGCGAAGGCGAAAGAGCCGCTTCTTCGCGCACTGCTGCTTGTGCCGGTGGCGGTGCGCTCCGGAGCGCTGCTTCGGGCGAAAGACGCCGGCCAGCGGCACTTCGCTCCGGACAGCCCCGTACCTCCGTCTTCTGCCTCTCTCGTCGTCTGCATCCAAGCCAAAAGCTTCTCCATGACTTCTCGCCGAGAGAGAAAGTGTGCCAGCACTGCAAACATCTTCCGATCTTGCTTGACGAGTTCACCCAGTTCTTTGCATCTCGCAGCGCAAAGAGACCCGCAAGAGTTTCCACGGAGCGTTGCAGGAGCACTAGCAAGATGCATTGCAAAGTTGCCAAAAAACTTCTTCCATTCGCATGCTAACGTGATTTTCATAGGCATACGAGTGGCAATCCACCATCCCGCAGCAGTAAGAGAGCTGCGCCCACAATGCTGCTGTTGTGCGGCTTGCTTCTTCACCTCCTGCAAGCTGCCGGCTCTCCGTCTAGCGAAAGCGAAAGAGCCGCTACTTCGCGCACTGCTGCTTGTGCCGGTGGCGGTGCGCTCCGGAGCGCTGCTTCGGGCGAAAGACGCCGGCCAGCGGCACTTCGCTCCGGACAGCCCCGTACCTCCGTCTTCTGCCTCTCTCGTCGTCTGCATCCAAGCCAAAAGCTTCTCCATGACTTCTCGCCGAGAGAGAAAGTGTGCCAGCACTGCAAACATCTTCCGATCTTGTTTGACGAGTTCACCCAGTTCTTTGCATCTCGCAGCGCAAAGAGACCCGCAAGAGTTTCCACGGAGCGTTGCAGGAGCACTAGCAAGATGCATTGCAAAGTTGCCAAAAAACTTCTTCCATTCGCATGCTAACGTGATTTTCATAGGCATACGAGTGGCAATCCACCATCCCGCAGCAGTAAGAGAGCTGCGCCCACAATGCTGCTGTTGTGCGGCTTGCTTCTTCACCTCCTGCAAGCTGCCGGCTCTCCGTCTAGCGAAAGCGAAAGAGCCGCTACTTCGCGCACTGCTGCTTGTGCCGGTGGCGGTGCGCTCCGGAGCGCTGCTTCGGGCGAAAGACGCCGGCCAGCGGCACTTCGCTCCGGACAGCTCCGTACCTCCGTCTTCTTCCTCTCTCGTCGTCTGCATCCTAGCCAAAAGCTTCTCCATGACTTCTCGCCGAGAGAGAAAGTGTGCCAGCACTGCAAACATCTACCGATCTTGTTTGACGAGTTCACCCAGTTCTTTGCATCTCGCAGCGCAAAGAGACCCGCAAGAGTTTCCACGGAGCGTTGCAGGAGCACTAGCAAGATGCATTGCAAAGTTGTCCAAAAACTTCTTCCATTCGCATGCTAACGTGATTTTCAAAGGCATGCGAGTGGCAATCCACCATCCCGCAGCAGTAAGAGAGCTGCGCCCACAATGCTGCTGTTGTGCGGCTTGCTTCTTCACCTCCTGCAAGCTGCCGGCTCTCCGTCTAGCGAAGGCGAAAGAGCCGCTTCTTCGCGCACTGCTGCTTGTGCCGGTCTCGGTGCGCCCCCGTGTGGTGCTTCGGGCGAAAGACGCCGGCCAGCGGCACTTCGCTCCGGACAGCCCCGTACCTCCGTCTTCTGCCTCTCTCGTCGTCTGCATCCAAGCCAAAAGCTTCTCCATGACTTCTCGCCGACAGAAATTGGGTGCCAGCACAGCAAACGTCTCCCAGTCTTGGCCCTGATTTTTGTCGTGGCTGCGCATTGTTGAAGCATTTATCTTTTTAATAAAGCGGCGAATTTATTTCGAGATGGCTATGATCTCTTCATACTTATCCTTGTGCGGTCAAGACACAGCAACAATACATTCTTGAGAAAGGAAAACATCTCGGGAGATATTCCAGTCCATCGGTGTGGCGCAGCTGCTGAAAAAGGGCAAAGCTGAAGAACCTTGCTCATCTTAATTTCTGTGCATCTCGCAGCATGCGAAGCATGAGGCAGCCGAGCACCGCGCTTTTGTGCGCTCTTAATGGAATTGCAAAAAATCCCACAGCTTTTCATCCACAAGCACAGTCAGCTGCATTCGCTTTTGCTTCTTGAAAAACTCACCGCTCTCCTTATATCGGTGTAGATCTTGATCTCTGGTTCCTGGGACTTTACCCAAGTGTTTGCTGTTTTGTACTTTCTTCTTTGGCAGTCAGGAACTTGTATATATAATCTGGTACATGTTTCTTGGAAAACATTTCCTGTCTAAAAATGATACATAGCTGCAATTTACCCGACTGTATATAACTACTCTTTTACTGTATAAAAAAGTGTATTAGAATGATACACCACCTGAATTTCAATGATTGAAAAAAGCGTCTTACTTCTTTTTCCTATTCTCTGTATTTCCTTCTCTTTGTTATGTTTCTTTGGCTATTATGTGCGTGCCCAATGGTTTTCCTGTTCCTGTTGTGGGACAGCAAATGTTCAGGCTCTTCTAATTTTGTCACTAATTAAATAATCCATCTTCCCCGCCGGAAAGATGCAGGATGTGTCTCATTTTCACTGCTCCTGTTTTGTTTCCTTATTCTTTTGAATGGCTCCCTGTCTTCCTACTCACACTCTGAGTAACGAATTTCTAATTTTCTTTCCTATCTGCCTTTATCAATTTTTCTCTGACTTGGATGCTATTGAATTAAGCCATGCCAAGTTGAAGAATTGCATCAAGAAGAGTGCTCAGTGAAAAAAAAAAACATTTAGTTTTGGGGTTCTATCACAGAAGAGTTCCAAGACTCTTCCCATGTGAAGAATATCTGATGAATATCTTAAAAACTATCATCTCTGTGTAAGTATTTTGCATCCAGTTCTTGCTCTAGTCCTTGCTTTGGCAAATTTGACACAAGTGAGGCATTGTGTGTTTTGCAGCTTCTAGGGAGATGGTTCCAGGTCTTGAGAAAGTCGTGGGCTTTGTCTCATCTTTAGACATCTGAAAATCACCTAGGCATCCCAAAGACTCATTAGAAATACAAATACCTGCAGGGAACCGGAGGTGAGCTTCATCTTACCATGTGTCTTGAACAGGGTGTTCTATGTGTGAAAGAGATTCTAGTCAGAATTCTGCTCAGTACAGGCCATCAAGTTGAGAGAATTGATCATTTTAATCTGGGCTTTATATCCACAGAGGCTGAAGGTGTCTCCATGCTCCAGTGCCTATCAGTCTTCTCAAATATTTCAATCCATGAGTTGAATTCTAGAAGCAAAAACTTTTCTCCAGGTGACCTTTACCAAGAGACTCAATGTTAGGTGGAATCAAACAACTCCTTTTTTATCCATTTTATCGAAAGTGATCTTAAAGATTCAATCCATATGCTTAGGTGAGAGAAATCCTACCATTGGCAGATGGCATGTATTGGCCAGTATTGACAGCAGAAAGAAGCAAAAAAGCATGCCAAAAAATGCTGAATGCAGTAAGCAGACCATCAAGCAAACCGGTGGAAAAATAGTTGCTTTGTATGTAAGATGAATCGGAGAGATACATATGGAGTTCTTCATGATGTTTTTCATTGACATTTAAACTAGGAAAGAGGTTAAAACTATGATGGAAGGGATTAATTGCTTGATGTTAGAGTATTTCTTTAGAGAGACATAACAAGTGAATACATGTTTAACCAGTTATCGGCTTCCCATCAGCAATGGGTGCACTTTAATTGCCTTTAAAAGCTGTAATGAAATACTTTTTAAAGCAATTTTTTCCCCTTATTTTTGCAAGAGCTTTTTTCTGTTATTTTTGAAAAATAGGAAAAATTTCCAGTAAAGGATCAACGGGCTGCTCTGTCATTTAATATTAGAAAACACTTATGGTATACTTTCTAGAAGAAAAAGTACCTAAAAAAAGGAGTATTCCCATTATGCTTGTAAAACGATCTTCCAACCATAAGAAAATCAAAAATTATACTATTTCAAGGATCTCACACTCCTAGAACACATTCATTTACCACACTCATAATTTATCAAACACAGCTTGTAATTAGACCTCTAAGAGTCAAACAGAGCGTTGTATCCACAGGCACTGTGAGAGCAGCCTGAGGTGGCACAGGTGGCAGGTTGTACGTGAGCTAGATCTTGATCAATGCGGCATTACAGCAGCCAACCGGGGCCTGCACGCAAGGCCCATCCAAAAAATGTGGTGAGCTTTTTCCCAGGGAAACCAAACTCACCACCTCACCTTCCTGGTCTCAGGCCCCAAATGGCCACAAAAGTACTGTGCGGGCAACAGCCCAGGAAAAAAAACTCAACACCTCACCGTCTAGGTCTCAGTTTGCAGAGCTCTGTGGGCACTGTGCAAGCACCCAACGTTGGCACAGCTATCAGCCTTTAATTGGATGGCATCCTGATTAATACAGAAATCGAGCAGGCACCAAGCATCAACGTGCTTAGGGACACCTAGGTATTGTGCATTATACTGCCCAAGGAGAAAAAAACCCACCACCCCAAGGTCTTAGTCTCAGTTTGCAGAGTTCCGTGGGCACTCTCAAAGCAGCCAGAGCTAGCACAGGTGGCAGCTTGTCCCTGAGAGGCATCTTGATATTTGTGGATATCCAGGAGGCAACAGGCCCCTTAGGGCCGAGGGCCTACCTGGTACTGACAAAGGCTTCTTCCCAGAAAAACAAAGCTCACCATCCCACGTTGCTGGTCTCAGTTTGTAGAGCTCCATGGGCACTCTCAAACCAGCCCGAGTTGGCACAGGTGGCAGCTTGACCCGGGACGGCACCGTGATATTCGGGCAAATCCAGCGGGGAGCCGGCCGCTAAGGGTGGAGGGCCGACCTAGTACAGAGATAGTCTTCTACCCAGCAAAACAAGACACACTACCCGACGTTCCAGGCCACAGTTTGAAGAGCTCCATGGGCACTCTCAAAGCAGCCCGAGTTGGCACAGGTGGCAGCTTGTCCCTGGGCGGCATCTTGTTATTCGGGGAAATCCAGCCTGCAACCGGACCCATAGGGCCGAAGGCCTACCTGGTACTGACAAAGGCTTCTGCCGAGGAAAAAAAAAAACTCACCATCCCACGCTCCTGGTTTCTGTTTGTAGAGCACCATGGGTACTCTCAAAGCAGCCCAAGTTGGCACAGGTGGCAGCTTGTTCCTGGGCGGCATCTAGATATGCGTGGAAATCCAGCAGGCAGACTGCCTCTAAGGGCCGAGGTCCTACTTGGTACTGACAAAGGGTTCTGCCCGGGAAAAAAAAACCCGAAACCCCACATACTTTGGCTCAGTTTGAAGAGATCCGTGGGCACTCTCAAAGCAGCGTGAGTTGGCACAGGTGGCAGCTTGTCCCTGGGCGGCATCTTGATATTCGTGGAAGTCTTGCTGCCAGCCTGCCCCTAAGGGCCGAGGGCCTACCTGGTACTTACAATGGCTTCTGCCCGGGGAAACATGACCCATAACCCCATGTACCCTGTCTCAGTTTTTAGAGCTCCGTGGGCACCCTCAAAGCAGCCTGAGCTTGCACAGGTGGCAGCTTGTCCCTGGGCAGCATCTTGATATTCGTGGAAATTCAGCAGGCAGCCTGCCCCTAAGGAACAAGGGCCTACCTGGTACTGAGAGAGGCTTCTGCCCGAGAAAACAAAACCCACAACCCTAGGTTATGGTCTCAGTTTGCAGAGCTCCGTGGGCACCCCCAAAGCAGCGCGAGTTGGCCCAAGTGGCAGCTTGTCCCTGGGCAGCATCTTGATATTCGTGGAAATCCAGCCGGCAGACGGCCCTGAAGTTCCGAGAGCCTGCCTGGTACTGCAAATGCTTCTGCCCGGGGAAACAAAACTCACCAAGGCAAGTTCCTGGTCTAACTTTGCAGAGCTCCATGGGCACTCTCAAAGCAGCCCGAGTTGGCACAGGTGGCAGCTTGTCCCTGGGTGGCATCTTGATATTCGTGGAAATCCAGCAGGCAGACTGCCTCTAAGGGCTGAGGGCCTACTTCGTACTGACAAAGGCTTCTGCCCGGGGAAACAAAACCCGAAACCCCACATACTTTGGCTCAGTTTGAAGAGCTCCGTGGGCACTCTCAAAGCAGCCCGAGTTGGCACAGGTGGCAGCTTGTCCCTGGGTGGCATCTTGATATGCGTGGAAATCCAGCAGGCAGACTGCCTCTAAGGGCTGAGGGCCTACTTCGTACTGACAAAGGCTTCTGCCCGGGAAAACAAAACCCGAAACCCCACATACTTTGGCTCAGTTTGAAGAGCTCCGTGGGCACTCTCAAAGCAGCCCAAGTTGGCACAAGTGGCAGCTTGTCCCTGGGCAGCATTTTGATATTCGTGGAAATCCTGCAGGCAGCTGGCCCCCAAGGGCCAAGGGCCGACCTGGTACTGACAAAGGCTTCTGCCCGGGAAAACAAAACTCAGAACACCACGTTTCTGGTCTCAGTTTGCAGAGCACCATGGGCACTCTCAAAGCAGCGCGAGTTGGCACAGGTGGCAGCTTGTCCCTGGGCAGCATCTTGATATTCGTGGAAATCCAGCAGGCTGCCTGCCCTTAAGGACCGAGGGCGTACCTGGCACTTCAAATGCTTCTGCCCGAAGAAACAAAACTCAGCACCCCAGGTTCATGGTCTCAGTTTGCAGAGCTCCATGGGCACTCTCAAAGCAGCACGAGTTGGCACAGGTGGCAGCTTGTCCCTGGGCAGCATCTTGATATTCGTGGAAATCCAGCCGGCAGCCTGCCCCTGAGGAACAAGGGCCTTCCTGGTACTGACAAAGGCTTCTGCCCAGGGAAACAAAATCCACCACTCCACGTTCAACATCTCAGTTTGCAGAGCACCGTGGGCACTCTCAAAGCAGCCCGAGTTGGCACAGGTGGCAGCTTGTCCCTGGGCGGCATCTTGATATTTGTGGAAATCCTGCAGGCAGCCGGCCCCCAAGGGCCAAGGCCTGACCTGGTACTGACAAAGGCTTCTGCCCGGGGAAACAAAAGCCACCACCCCACGTCCCTGGTCTCAGTTTGCAGAGCTCCATGGGCACTCTCAAAGCAGCCCGAGTTGGCACAGGTGGCAGAATATCCCTGGGCAGCATCTTGATATTCGTGGAAAGCTTGCTGCCAGCCTGCACCTAAGGAACAAGGGCATACCTGGTACTGAGAGAGGCTTCTGCCCGGGAAAACAAAACCCACAATCCTACGTTCCTGGTCTCAGTTTGCAGAGCTCCGTGGGCACCCTCAAAGCAGCGCGAGTTGGCACAAGTGGCAGCTTGTCCCTGGGCAGCATCTTGATATTCGTGGAAATCCAGCCGGCAGCCTGCCCCTGAGGAACAAGGACTCTCCTGGTACTGACAAAGGCTTCTGCCCGGGGAAAGAAAACCCACCAGCCCATGTTCCACATCTCAGTTTGCAGAGCTCCATGGGCACTCTCAAAGCAGCCCAAGTTGGCACAGGTGGCAGCTTGTCCCTGGGCGGCATCTTGATATTTGTGGAAATCCTGCAGGCAGCCGGACCCCAAGAGCCAAGGGCCGACCTGGTATTGACAAAGGCTTCTGCCAGGGGAAACAAAACCCAGCACCCCACGTTCCACATCTCAGTTTACAGAGCTCCATGGGCACCATCAAAGCAGCCCGAGTTGGCACAGGTGGCAGCTTGTCCCTGGGCAGCATCTTGATATTCGTGGAAATCCAGCCGGCAGACGGCCCTGAAGTTCCGAGAGCCTGCCTGGTACTGCAAATGCTTCTGCCCGGGGAAACAAAACTCACCAAGGCAAGTTCCTGGTCTAACTTTGCAGAGCTCCATGGGTACTCTCAAAGCAGCCCGAGTTGGCACAGGTGGCAGCTTGTCCCTGGGTGGCATCTTGATATTCGTGGAAATCCAGCAGGCAGACTGCCTCTAAGGGCTGAGGGCCTACTTCGTACTGACAAAGGCTTCTGCCCGGGAAAACAAAACCTGAAACCCCACATACTTTGGCTCAGTTTGAAGAGCTCCGTGGGCACTCTCAAAGCAGCCCAAGTTGGCACAAGTGGCAGCTTGTCCCTGGGCAGCATTTTGATATTCGTGGAAATCCTGCAGGCAGCTGGCCCCCAAGGGCCAAGGGCCGACCTGGTACTGACAAAGGCTTCTGCCCGGGAAAACAAAACTCAGAACACCACGTTTCTGGTCTCAGTTTGCAGAGCACCATGGGCACTCTCAAAGCAGCGCGAGTTGGCACAGGTGGCAGCTTGTCCCTGGGCAGCATCTTGATATTCGTGGAAATCCAGCAGGCTGCCTGCCCTTAAGGACCGAGGGCGTACCTGGCACTTCAAATGCTTCTGCCCGGAGAAACAAAACTCAGCACCCCAGGTTCATGGTCTCAGTTTGCAGAGCTCCATGGGCACTCTCAAAGCAGCACGAGTTGGCACAGGTGGAAGCTTGTCCCTGGGCAGCATCTTGATATTCGTGGAAATCCAGCAGGCAGCCTGCCCCTAAGGAACAAGGGCCTACCTGGTACTGACAAAGGCTTCTGCCCGGGAAAACAAAACCCACAACCCTACCTTCCTGGTCTCAGTTTGCAGAGCTCCGTGGGCACCCTCAAAGCAGCGCGAGTTGGCCCAAGTGGCAGCTTGTCCCTGGGCAGCATCTTGATATTCGTGGAAATCCAGCCGGCAGCCTGCCCCTGAGGAACAAGGGCCTTCCTGGTACTGACAAAGGCTTCTGCCCAGGGAAACAAAATCCACCACTCCACGTTCAACATCTCAGTTTGCAGAGCACCGTGGGCACTCTCAAAGCAGCCCGAGTTGGCACAGGTGGCAGCTTGTCCCTGGGCGGCATCTTGATATTTGTGGAAATCCTGCAGGCAGCCGGCCCCCAAGGGCCAAGGCCTGACCTGGTACTGACAAAGGCTTCTGCCCGGGGAAACAAAAGCCACCACCCCACGTTCCTGGTCTCAGTTTGCAGAGCTCCATGGGCACTCTCAAAGCAGCCCGAGTTGGCACAGGTGGCAGAATATCCCTGGGCAGCATCTTGATATTCGTGGAAAGCTTGCTGCCAGCCTGCACCTAAGGAACAAGGGCATACCTGGTACTGAGAGAGGCTTCTGCCCGGGAAAACAAAACCCACAATCCTACGTTCCTGGTCTCAGTTTGCAGAGCTCCGTGGGCACCCTCAAAGCAGCGCGAGTTGGCACAAGTGGCAGCTTGTCCCTGGGCAGCATCTTGATATTCGTGGAAATCCAGCCGGCAGCCTGCCCCTGAGGAACAAGGACTCTCCTGGTACTGACAAAGGCTTCTGCCCGGGGAAAGAAAACCCACCAGCCCATGTTCCACATCTCAGTTTGCAGAGCTCCATGGGCACTCTCAAAGCAGCCCAAGTTGGCACAGGTGGCAACTTGTCCCTGGGCGGCATCTTGATATTTGTGGAAATCCTGCAGGCAGCCGGCCCCCAAGAGCCAAGGGCCGACCTGGTATTGACAAAGGCTTCTGCCAGGGGAAACAAAACCCAGCACCCCACGTTTCTGGTCTCAGTTTACAGAGCTCCATGGGCACCATCAAAGCAGCCCGAGTTGGCACAGGTGGCAGCTTGTCCCTGGGCAGCATCTTGATATTCGTGGAAATCCAGCAGGCAGTCGGCCCTGAAATTCCGAGGGCCTACCTGGTACTGACAAATGCTTCTGCCCGGGGAAACAAAACTCACCAACGCACGTTCCTGGTCTCACTTTGCAGAGCTCTGTGGGCACTCTTAAAGCAGCCCGAGTTGGCACAGGTGGCAGCTTGCCCCTGGGCGGCATCTTGATATTGGCGGAAATCCAGCCGGCAGCCGGCCCATAAGTGCCAAGGGCCTACCTGGTACTGACAAATGCTTCTGCCCAGGGAAACAAAACAGACCAACCCACGTTAATGGTCTCAGTTTGCAGAGCTCCATGGGCACTCTCAAGGCAGCGCGAGTTGGCACAGGTGGCAGCTTGTCCCTGGGCAGCATCTTCATATTCGCAAAAACCCAGTAGGCAGCCGGCCCCCAAGGGCCAAGGCCTGACCTGGTACTGACAAAGGCTTCTGCCCGGGGAAACAAAACCCACCACCCCACGTTCCAGGTCTCAGTTTGCAGAGCTCCATGGGCACTCTCAAAGCAGCCCGAGTTGGCACAGGTGGCAGAATATCCCTGGGCAGCATCTTGATATTCGTGGAAAGCTTGCTGCCAGCCTGCACCTAAGGAACAAGGGCATACCTGGTACTGAGAGAGGCTTCTGCCCGGGAAAACAAAACCCACAGTCCTACGTTCCTGGTCTCAGTTTGCAGAGCTCCGTGGGCACCCTCATAGCAGCACGAGTTGGCCCAAGTGG